>NC_053491.1:276815719-276968219 GCF_905171775.1 Rana temporaria
AGACGTACGCCTGTCGGATCTAACCCAGATGCCGTTGTATCTTGTTTTGAGGATTCAAAACAAAGATACGACGCTGGAAATTTGAAAGTACGCCGGCATATCACTAGATACGCCGGCGTACTCTCTTTGTGGATCTGCCCCATTGTATTTATTTTCTCTATTGCTTGAATTAGATGGACTTGAAAAGTAACCTGCCCATCCTTCTGTCTAGGACTGTTAAGCCCCATACACGCTATCAGTTTTCCTGCAGGGTTTTCTCTTCAGGTTTACCAAAACCATCTAATATGAGGTCAAACCTTAAGAGTTTCAATTCGTATGCAATCAGGAAGGCCCTTGCACTACATGGTTTTGGTAAACCCGAAGAGAAAAACCTGCAGGAAAACTGATAGTGTGTATGGGGCTTTAGTGGGCAAGAATGCATTAATTTAGTCTCCTATGACTTGATTTGAACAATTCTTACAAGTAACTATAGAAATGTTTGCCATTCCTACAGCTCTGGCCGTGTAAGCAGATTGTAATGTTTTTTTTTTTTGGGGGGGGGGGGGTTTACACTGTACAGTACTGTTGACAACTGCATTGTAACATTTTAGCTATTATTACGGCGATGTGCATACAATTCTAGAATTTTATGAATGGGTTAAAATAGAATATTGAGAACCAAGTAAAAACCACCTACCTTATATGTATTAAAAGAAAAGCATTTGCAGAAGTCTGCATTGGCCTAATCCTTAGGCAAACTTAATCTATCTGAAAGATGCACTGTCATTTATCTCCTTTGAGAGATTAGAGCAGAGGAAGAAAACAATTTGCAGGATTTCCTCTAGACATTTAAATATTTTTATTTTTGTGTGAAGGAATAATTATCACTTTTACCACCATTATTTCTAAAAGGTCAGAATGTAATCTATGCCTTCTCAGTGGTTAGAAAGGACTTATCTGCCAAATGCAACTCTGCAAAGCTTTTATGCATGGTGAACAAAGATCTAACTCAGATAACTAAATAGGTTTTTATTGTTATTGTAATGGATTAGCAATCAGTTAAAAAAAATGACAGATTTTAGATCATTTTCAAAACAATTACCTCTAGATCCTGCTCTGGATGATCCTTTTATCATGCTTAGACTAATTTAACTCCTGAGTATCAGCCAGGGGAGCTTACTAATGTTGTATTCTCTTCCATCATAAAAGCATGTGCAAACAAAATTCCTATACCTTTCCTCTGCACATGACTGGGTGTTAAAGTTAAATTTGGAAATATTTGGCAAGGTACCGTAAAAAATGTACTTTTTATTTTTTTCACAAATAGTACTTGAATTAGTTTAAGGGTATATTTTCATTTTTATGTTTGTGGTAACGTGGGAAAATTAATGGTGACTTTTGAACTGCGCCATAGTATGTTCTGGTGCCATGAATTTTGAGTTGCACCCTAACACAAAATTACAGTAGTGGACGATGCACCCACAGTGCAGAGTACCAAATGCCAAGCATTGTGGTGCTCTACATTAAATAAAAAGGTCAGATACATTGGGCCAGATCCACAGCCATCCAGCGCAACGTAACTTTTTCCATTTAAGTTACACTGCTGCAAAGTTGCCAAGTTAGATGCCGATCCACAAAGCACTTACCTGGAAATTTGCGGGGGTGTAGCGTAAATCCGTCCGGCGCAAGGCGGGCCAATTCAAATGGGCGAGTCCCATTTAAATTAGGCGCGCTCCCGCGCCGGACGTACTGCGAATGCTCCGGCGGGTAACTTACCCGACGTGCATTGCGGTAACAGACGCTCCGACGTCATTTGCTTAGACGGTAACGTAAATGGCGGCCAGCGCCATTCACGGACGTCTTACGCAAACGACGTAGAGTTTGAATTTTCGACGCGGGAACGACGGCCATACTTAATAGGGCTTAGTCAAATAGGACTCAGCCCTATTTTTACACGGCGTAACTCTACGTAAACAACGTAGAATTAGCGCGACGGGCCCGTCGGAACGTTCGTGGATCGCCGTAAGTGTTCATTTGCATATTCTAGGCTGGCCGCAATGGCCTCGCCACCTAGCGGCCGGCCTAGAATTGCATCCTTAAGATCCGACAGTGTAATTCAATTACACATGTCGGATCTTCTGTCTATCTCTTGGAAACTGGTTCTGTGGATCAGTTCCAAAGATAGAAACAGGGATACGACGGCGTATCAGTAGATACGCCGGCGTATCCCTTTTGTGGATTACCCCCATTTTTTCCACATTAAGCTGCATTTCAAAACACCTTAATGCATAGTAACATGTTGCATTAATAAAAATGATAGCGTGATAAATATCTGAAATTGATAAAAAATCTAATTTGACTATTGGTACAGGGTCTTGGATAAGCAGGAGGGTGTAGGGGGAAGAAGATAGAGAAAGTGAAAACTAGTATGGGACAAAGAAAACTAGTAACATATCATAGTGATATGGTCTGCAAGCCGGCCGGACAAATCAACAGTCCCGGGAACTTTAAGTGCATGTTTCATATAAAGTCCCAATCCTCCTTTCAGCATATCTTTATAAATAGTCCTTAGCATAAATAAAAACAAAACGATCTCTCTTGTGTTGAGCCTTGCAAATGTCCAGGGGAGGGCTGGCAGCCTTAGGCCTGGGGGGCAAGTCCAGTCAACTGGCCCATTGAACCACCGAATCATCTCACCTGTTTTTTTTTTAATGCAGCCTCACCAGTGCCCATCAATGCAGCCTGATCAGTGCCCATCCAATGCAGCCTCGCCAGTGCCCATCAATGCAGTCTCGCCAGAGCCCATCAATGCAGCCTCGCCAGTGCCCATCAATGCAGTCTCACCAGTGCCCAACAATGCAGCCTCGCCAGTGCCCATCAATGCAGCCTCACCAGCGGCCATAAATGCAGTCTCACCAGAGGCCATAAATGCAGCCTCACCAGTGCTCATCCCATTAGCTCAGCCTTACCTGTGCTCATCAATTCAGCCTAATCAGACAGTAGTGCCCATTAATGCAGCCTTGCCAGTGCATGGGGAGAGAGGAGAGCCGCCAGTTTACACAGTGCAGGTATCTCCCGCTTACCCGGCCATTGTCACATTAAGTCCCGTCTGCAAGACTGACTCCTAAGATTGACATCACACGTCCTGCATTGGACCAGTATGACAGGAGCCGGTCCAAGAGGCAGGACTTCATATGTCTCTGGGCAGTATGTACAGGAGAGGAGTGTGGGGAGTATGATAGTGGGCAATATGTACAGGAGAGGAGTGTGGGGAGTATGAGAGTGGGCAATATGTACAGGAGAGGAGTGTGGAGGGTATGAGAGTCAAAGCACTCTATGTATGTGGTTTCCAGATAATGTGAAGTTAATGTATAACCATTCAATTTAACCCTGTGTTGATCCAAACTCTGTAAAATCCAAAGTGTAAATTCACCATATAAAAACGAAACACTCTAATGCCGCATACACACCATCACTTTATGTGATGAAATAAACGACATTTTCTGTGAAGTAAAAAATGACGTTTTTGAAACTTCAATTTTCAAAGACAAAGTTGCCTACACACCATCGTTTTTCTCACAATGTTCTAGCAAAGCGAGGTTACGTTCCACCACGTTTTTCCATTGAAGCTTGCTTCATAAGTAGCTTCTGGGCATGCGCGGGTGAAAAAACGTCGTTTTAAACGACGTTTTTTGCTACACACGGTCAATTTCTGTGAAGTAAAAGTTGACGTTTTGAAAAACGACACATAAAATTGAAGCATGCTTCAATTTTTTTTGGTCGTTTTTTAGAAGACATAAAACGACGTTTTCCCCCACACACGGTCAATTAAAGTGACGTTTTTAAAAACGTCATTTTTTTTCATCACATAAAGTGATGGTGTGTACGGGGCATTAGGCTAAGTTCACATCTATGTGTGTGGGTAACGCATGCAAAATTGCAAGCTTCCCAACATGCAAGGAAATGTGCTGTCCTTAAGCAGATGTGCAGCAGTGCCATTCTTTGTTATTGGCACCTTCATGCATCTGCAAACATGTGGAACAAACTACAGGGTGCCGCACACTTTTGGAAAAGATTCAGGACTTCTTTTCCATGTTGCTCGTGTGTAGGGCAGCCCATTGAAATTAATGGGCTGCCCTACACGTAATGCATGAAAACCACACCTGTGAACGTGTGTGTGAAAGAAGCCTAAGGCCCTTTCCCACGTGCGGATCCCGTGAGGATGCGTACATGTCTCATCTGCTTGCTCAGTGGGTATCGCTCCGTTAAACCCCGCTGAGCCGGCAGATGACAGGGCGGTCCCCGCACACTGTGCAGGGACTGCCCTGTCAGATCTCCGCTCTCCCCTATGTGGAGATCGGATGAACACGGACCGTCTGTCCATGTTCAACCCATCCCCCTGCAGACGGATGGAAAAATAGGATTTTCCTCCGTCTGCAGAATCGGAGCATAGCAGGACCGATGAGATCGGGTGTCAGTGGATGTTCATCCGCTGACACCCGCTATCCCATAGGGATACATGTATGTCCCTTTTTCATCCGTAAACGGATGGATGAAACAATGGACATAAAGTCCACTAGTGTGAAAGGGGCCTTACTGAGTAGATGCAAAATAACAATTCTCATCCTCATTTGAAACTGCCAGCTTACCTCTCCAAAATTTACTTTTCTTAGACTTAGAACATCAGCTCAGCAACTCACCCCCCTCCATGCACAGTGTCAGCAGCACCTGGCAATAGCATTCCCTCACCTCCGGGTTCTCTGGGCAGACAGCACTGGAGATAGGGGGAGGATCTAAGTGAATGAGGGCACAGATCAAACAGACAGGAGACTTGGGGGAGATAGAAAAAACGAGATTGTAAGCTTCTGCATACACTACAAGCAATGATACCTCTGTTGTCTTCACAGCCCTGATCCCAGGACTGAGCTGTGGCAGGACGGTCACTGCTGTTGACATGCAGGAGGTGATTAGGGCGTGCCTATTGCTGCGGTGCTCAGTTCCACCCACCGCCACCAGGAATTTGAGCGTGGTTTAAACTACAACTCCCAGAATACACTGCAGCCAGCTAGCCAATCAGCGGCTGCTGTGGCCGAATTTACCATCTACAGGAAATAAAATAGCATACAGGCAGCGAGGCCATTTTGAATATAAAGTAGCCGGCCAGGGGGGGGGGGAAATCCAGCCCTCCCCCTGGCCCAGCCCGCCCCTGCAAATGTCCATACGTTTTTTAGATTGTACAAAGTCCACATCATGTCACTCCTCAAGGTAATTTTGTAACTTCTAAAATACCTTCAAATATTCTGTACCTATCCATGCAGCCAGAAGAGATCTAGAACCCTTTAAGAACTTGCCTCTCAGTAAGGACAAAACTTGACATCCACAGACAAACTGGAACTGATGTTGCAAAGAAACAAATAAATCTGGGTCTTCAGGCTGGCACGTCAGATCTCTCTCGCGTGGTGTTTCAGACCTTTGGTTGGCATTGAATAAATGAGTAACTTGTATAGAGCTACAAAATGCAAACAAAATCGCATCAAGGTGCTTTTTGTAGCCAGTTTCCACTTTTGTCTTCAGAAGAGATGGGTCTTAAGCTTCTTCATGAAGGCCAGATGGTTTTCTTCTAAGCAGATGTCTGTGGGTAGAGCGTTCCATAGCTGTGGTCCTTGGCCTGCGAATCTTCGTTCGCATTTTGATTTGTAGCGAGTCTTGGGGATGTGGAGAAGGTTCTGGTTAGTTGACCGGAGGGGGTGTAGTGCTTTTTTTTGTCGCAGAGCTACTGCGGAGCATTTCCTTGTGTACATTTGTGAGTGAGGCAGAGGGTCTTAAATGTAACCCGATCCTTCATGGCTAGCCAATGGAGGGTCTAGGGACGGGGTGATTGATTCCCAGGATTTTTTCCCTGTTACCAGTCTGGCTGCTGTGTTCTGGATAATTTGTAGACGTGAAATTTGGTATTTGGAAAGTCCTAGGTAGAGGGAGTTTGCGTAGTCGAGTCGGGAATTGATGATTGCTCCAACTACTACTGCTTGTAGTATGTTTTGTATGTGTATGCGTATATATATATTTATAAATATCTTTTATATATATTGTGTTATATGTAGGCATTCCACTCCAAGTCCATTTTACACATCAAAAGAGTGTTAAAGGTTGTGCAGGCCACATTGGTATCTGTTAATCTAATTATACATATCAAAGGGGACTTGTTACAGTAATAAAATGGGGAAGTGGCCAAACAAGATTTACTCCACATATGAAAGGGGACAGATAGTGACTCTGGGCTATGTTAATGTTAATATGCAAGAGTGCAAATTAGGGCAGTTTATGACTGCAGCTGTTTCCTACTAGGGGTCATTGTCTGTCACTCTGAAAGACAGAGGGCAGATCAAAGCCCTAATGGAGACAGCCAATCAAATTGCTCAGCCATTCAGTGTATAGGGAATATAACCTGGAAGTCAGTCTTGTCATTCTCCATGATTATGAAGGCACAGATCTAGGAAAAATGGGAATCTGAGTTATATTTACTCTGTTGGATTTTGTCATCTGTTACAAGACTTTGTTCTGTGTTGGAAGTCAATAAAGTGCATAT
This sequence comes from Rana temporaria, assembly GCF_905171775.1. Lineage (NCBI taxonomy): Eukaryota > Metazoa > Chordata > Amphibia > Anura > Ranidae > Rana > Rana temporaria. The sequence goes on from NC_053491.1 coordinate 276,822,285, forward strand.
CTCTGGAAGAATCGGGTGGCTGCTGGAAAATTACTTACATCATCATACTAATACCAAAATATTAATTATCTACCCACTATACTATATCACTACATTGGTGCCGTGACCCAGATATAGATAGATAGATAGATAGATAGATAGATAGATAGATAGATAGATAGATAGATAGATAGTGTAGTGCCTGGTTACTTTATAGTACCGGTGCTAGTTAAATTTAGAGGGAGATCAGAGTGTAGTTAAACTCTGATCCAAATTGTTAAGTGAAAAACAGGGTCTCTGTCTCAGCTTGGCTGTGCAGTAGGCTATTCTGTTACACTGGGGTGTTCTTCCAACCCCAGTGCTGCAGGTGGCAGCAGTGGAGTCAAGGTTTGGGTACTTTTTCCTAGCAGCCAATCGGGAGGGTTTGGCCTCGCTGTGCATGCTGGGGAGGGGTATTTTTGAGGCAGACACCATTGATTCTGGGTCTTCTTCTTTGAGTGTGGCAACCACCTTTTGGGTAACCACATCACTGCCCCCTGGCGTTATGGCCTACCTGGCCAGGGCGTGTGTGCCATGCAGTGTTCCTGGTTCCGGGACTATGTTGGCTTGGAGCATCGACGAGGACCCAGTGAGTGACTGGGTTCCCACCTTTGAGGATCCCAAGCTGTATTGCTGTTCGGTGGGGAGTCTGTCTGAGGAGCGGCATTGAGAGGCTGGTGGTCCAAAAGGGCCTCAACAAAACTACAGGGGACACTGAAGGATTGATCACCTGTCAGTCGGTACCTGGGCGACAAGTTGAAGGAGATCCAGGCGTAATTCATCTAAGGAGGAGTATCTCCGTAACTATGAATCAGAGAGGGCCTGTGGCAGAGGTGTCTTTCTGAGGTTCACCAAGGAGGGTCTATGGCAGAGACTTTTCCTCAAGTTGAGATTCACCAAGGAGGGTCTGTGGCAGGGACTATATCCTACAAATATTCGAGTGATACTCCGGCTGCCAGGTCAGTGAGACGGCCTCTCCTGGTACGTTAAACCCACTCACATAGAAGTGGCACAGAAAGTGTTACGCTTGGGAGCAGGACTGTTTTCTAACCATCACGCCTGAATCTGCTGTTCTCCTTTCCTCACCACAAGTTTATTGTTTTTACCCGGCTAGGTAATAAAGAGCACAGCAAAGAGCACTTGTTGCGGACATTCCTTTACTTCTACCAAATGCAATACGCATCATCCACCCCTAGGTATTCGGGGGAGCCATGAGGTAAATGTGCCACCCAAAACAACCAGCAGCTCCTCCGGTGGTAGTGCTACAATAGATAGATAGATAGATAGATAGATAGATAGATATACACACACACACAAAACATACTACACTGCTGTGTCTCCTTCCGGGATGAAGGGCATGAGTCTACGCAACAGGCGAAAAAGGTGGTGAGATCCGCTGACTACTGATCCTATTTGTGCATCCATTGTCATGTCTGAGTCAAAGATGACTCTGAGACTTTTGACTTTAGTGCTGGGGGTGATGGTTTGTCCAAGAATGGTGGGTGGTGTGAACGTCGTGCTAGAGTTTTTTTTTCGGTTTGTAGGGAGAAAGAGAAGTTCTGTTTTTGATCCATTAAGTTTGAGGGAGCTCTCCATCATCCAATCTTCAATCAATGAGAGGCAGTTTTCCAGTGCATAGTATTAGTCTTTTTTGTTGGTGATCCGTAGGTAAAGTTGGGTGTCATCAGCGTAGGAGTGGTTGAGCAGGTCCTGTTTAATAATGATTTTGAGGAGTGGGCGGCGGCAGATGTTAAAGACTACGGGCGACAGGGGGGATCCTTGAGGGACTCCGCATGTAATTTTACATGCTTCTGAAGTGAAAGCTCCTAGTTTCACTTTCTGGGATTGGTTTTCTAGGAAGGATGTGAACCAGCGTAGATCTGAGTCTGCGACTCCGGCTACTTCTGCGAGACAAATCAGCAGTTTTATGGTCTACTGTGTCAAAAGCTGCGCTGAGATTCGCAAGCACCAGGAGACAGGATTCTCCTTCATCTGCTGCTTCATCACAGATTTTGAAAAGTGGCGGAAACCAGATTGTAGTGGGTACAAGAGTTTGTAGGTGTCTTAATGGGGTTGTAGCTTTTGTACTACTGCTTTCTCGATAATCTTGGAGATGGTGTTAAGGCTTGCTACAGGTCTGCGGTAGTTTGGGTCTTTGGGGATCGAGGTTGGGCTTCTTTAGGAGAGGTTTGATTATGCCTTGCTTGAGGGAGATCAGAACAATTCCTTCTTTGAATGATTGGTTAATGAGGTGTGTTATGGTGGGTGCCAAGATATCGGTACATTCTTTCAGAAGTTTTGTAGGAATGGCGATGTGCTGTCTTGGAGGCTTCTGATGATGGTTTTGTTGGTGATTGGGACCAGAGTAAATCTCCGTGATTGTAGAATATTTGTACGATCTTTGACTTCTTGCTCTGGCCGAGTGGGGTTGCTTGTTATTTTCTGCTGAATTATTTCACGAATGTTTGAGATTTTGTCAATAAAGAAATCAGATAGTTCATTGCATAATCGTGTGTTTCATTTGCTGGAGGCTCTAGACAGGTGGGGTTCATAGTCTGGGGGACTAGTTTGAAAAGTTTGCAGGAGCGGTTTAAGGCTTCCGAGATAGTGTTGAAAGTGAGGTGAGATTTGTAGATCACTGCTAGGCCGTCTCCTCTTTGACCAACTCTGTGTCAGATAGGATACAGTAGTTCTCAGGCACTAATTCTGCTAGGATGGTGTTACAGTCAGGTGTTAGCCAGCGTTTCGTGTTAGCCAGCATCATGGCTCTTTCCTCTAGGCTTTCCCATGGACTTTTCCAGCAGATGTCTCCAACCTTCAGCTTGTGAAAAGGTAGAGAAGTGTCTCCAAAATGGCTTGGCAAAGCTTCTGGAATCATTCCAGGACTTCCTGCGTGGCTTTAAAACAAGGATTTCCAAACAAAGATTTTGCCAATTGTTGCTTTTTTTCAATTTGTTTATTTATTTATTTATGTTTGTCCAGGAGTCTGTCTTTTTTTTTTGGTTCCATGCTCTGCCTGTGGCCTACACTGCCGGCTGCGGGGCGCCCCAGGTCCACCCATGACAGGGACTGCTTGGGTGCCATTTTTGGTAACACCTCCACGCCTCACGGCAGGCAGGGGGGGTTTTCCGAGTTCTGCCTCTTTCTTTTCCCCTTACGCTCCACAGCAGCCTTCTTCCGTTTGGCTGCGAGGGGGAGCTCCCAGCTTGCCGGCGGCATACCGCAATCCTCCCTGGGTGTGGGTGTGTCATGTCGTGGGGGAAGGGAGGGGGTGGGTGGAACTTAAGTGGAGGAATGCCCAATGTAGGACTTTCACCCATATTAATAGTGCAGCCCCAGGGAGCTCCTATCATAGAGCCCCCATGGTGAACCAGACGGAGGGACATTGTAATACTATGTCTGACAAGTAAGCAATGGCCTGACCTCGCTGTATGGCCTCTTGAACAGACTTATAGTTTGCCTTCTTGCAATGTAAATAATATTGACCAATCTTCCTTTTTATACTTTCTATGCAGATTCCCGGGACAATAGGTCCTACAAACCTTATACTTACCCAGGAGAATCCTGCAGCAAATCGTTTTAATTTTTGGTTGCCAAGTGGTTTATTTCATCCACCTAGACAGGCCAGGTAACTTTCTTTTTCAGTTTTTTCATCCTTTCCTACCCTCAGATTATCCCATCACATCAAACACTACACATACACCACATCCTACATTTAGCAGCCCCCACCTGGGCTTGCATAGGTTCATTGCAGCACATCACTAATTGCACATACATCTAGGTCACTTTTCACACTGTGCCAATTGCACATTTTATTTTCACACTTTCACAGTTGATTATTTTAATTAAGGGTCCTTTCATACGTGTGGACCGTTCGTCCGTTTTTTAGACGTCCGTTTACGGACCGCAAAGCTTTCCTATGGGTTAGCGGATCAGCATCCGCTAACGTCCGTTTGCATCCGTATCCGTCAAGCTCCGTTTTTTTGAACGGAAGAAAACCCTATTTTCTTCAGTCAAAAAAACGGAACGGACGAAAAACGGATGTTAGCGGACGATCCGTTTAACATCCGATCCGCTAACATCCGTTTTTCATCAAAATATGTTAAAAATCAAAATTGAATAAACTTTAATATACATGCAATATGCATACATCACAATACCCTTTGACCCAGGTAGTGTAAAGTCCAAAGTCACATGCTTCTAGCACATGCTGCCCAGTGCCTGGACACAAGAGAACACAGGGCCTAATCCTCAAAAAACTGGCGCAACGTAAGTTCTTCCATTTAAGTTACACCGCCGCAAAATCTCTAACTAAGTGCCCGATCCACAAAGCACTTACCTAGAAATTTTGAGCGGTGTAACTTAAATCGGGCCGGCGCAAGGCGTTCCTCTTCTCCAGGGGGCGATTACCATTTAAATGAGGCGCGCTCCCGCGCCGGCCGTACTGCGCATGCTCGTGACGTCATTTTCCCGACGTGCATAGCGCAAAATTCCTGTTACGTCGGGCTTTGTGGATTGCGACGGGACAATAAAGTTGCGTCGGGTAAAAAAAAAGATACGGCGCCAAAAAAAAAAATTAAATTTAAAAAAAATCGCGTCGCGAGCAAGAAAGGTCTGTTTTTACAAGGTGTAAACAGTTTACACCTTGTAAAAAAAGATACGTTTGCAAAATATAACTTACGGAGAAAAAACAAAGCTGAAAAGCTTTGTGGATCTCCGTAAGTCCTAATTTGCATACCCGAGGCGGCATTTCGATGCGAAATGCCCCCAGCGGCGGATGCGGTACTGCATCCTAAGATCCGACAGTGTAATTCAATTACACATGTCGGATCTTCGTTCTGTGGATCAGTTCCATAGTTAGGACCAGGGATACGACGGAGTAACAGCAGTTACTCCATCGTATCTCTTTTGAGGATTTGGCCCACAGTGCCTGTAGATCTTGTTCAGAAAGAGAAAAAAATGGCCAAAGATGTCGCACGTGAGGAGCTGATCCAGCTTGTCCATGATCGCCCTGCCATATGGGACAAGAGGTGCGCAGAGTACAGCGACCGAAATATCTGCAATAAGCAGTGGGAAGAAATCTTTGAGGCGGTGACACCAAACTGGCTCTCACTCAGCAATAAGGATTGTATGAAACGTGGTAAGTAGTTTGTGGGTTAAGGGGGGGTTGGGGGTGGGTTGGCATAGTAAAACTTGTAGTCCACCCATATGTCAGCATCCATATGCCTGCCACAAGTTGTGGATTGTCCACTGGCTACGTCACCTGCCACTAATTGTGGATTGTCCACTGGCCACGTCACCTGCCACGTCACCTGCCACTAATTGTGGATTGTCCACTGGCCACGTCACCTGCCACGTCACCTGCCACTAATTGTGGATTGTCCACTGGCCACGTCACCTGCCACGTCACCTGCCACTAATTGTGGATTGTCCACTGGCCACGTCACCTGCCACTAATTGTGGATTGTCCACTGGCCACATCACCTGCCACGTCACCTGCCACTAATTGTGGATTGTCCACTGGCCACGTCACCTGCCACGTCATCTGCCACTAATTGTGGATTGTCCACTGGCCACGTCAACTGCCATGTCACCTGCCACGTCACCTGCCACTAATTGTGGATTGTCCACTGGCCACGTCACCTGCCACGTCACCTGCCACTAATTGTGGATTGTCCACTGGCCACGTCAGCTGCCACTAATTGTGGATTGTCCACTGGCCACGTCACCTGCCACATCACCTGCCACTAATTGTGGATTGTCCACTGGCCACGTCACCTGCCACTAATTGTGGACCAGGGATACGACGGAGTAACAGCAGTTACTCCATCGTATCTCTTTTGAGGATTTGGCCCACAGTGCCTGTAGATCTTGTTCAGAAAGAGAAAAAAATGGCCAAAGATGTCGCACATGAGGAGCTGATCCAGCTTGTCCATGATCGCCCTGCCATATGGGACAAGAGGTGCGCAGAGTACAGCGACCGAAATATCTGCAATAAGCAGTGGGAAGAAATCTTTGAGGCGGTGACACCAAACTGGCTCTCACTCAGCAATAAGGATCGTATGAAACGTGGTAAGTAGTTTGTGGGTTAAGGGGGGGTTGGGGGTGGGTTGGCATAGTAAAACTTGTAGTCCACCCATATGTCAGCATCCATATGCCTGCCACAAGTTGTGGATTGTCCACTGGCTACGTCACCTGCCACTAATTGTGGATTGTCCACTGGCCACGTCACCTGCCACGTCACCTGCCACTAATTGTGGATTGTCCACTGGCCACGTCACCTGCCACGTCACCTGCCACTAATTGTGGATTGTCCACTGGCCACGTCACCTGCCACGTCACCTGCCACTAATTGTGGATTGTCCACTGGCAACGTCACCTGCCACGTCACCTGCCACTAATTGTGGATTGTCCACTGGCCACGTCACCTGCCACTAATTGTGGATTGTCCACTGGCCACGTCACCTGCCACGTCACCTGCCACTAATTGTGGATTGTCCACTGGCCACGTCACCTGCCACTAATTGTGGATTGTCCACTGGCCACGTCACCTGCCACGTCACCTGCCACGTCACCTGCCACTAATTGTGGATTGTCCACTGGCCACATCACCTGCCACGTCACCTGCCACTAATTGTGGATTGTCCACTGGCCACGTCAACTGCCATGTCACCTGCCACGTCACCTGCCACTAATTGTGGATTGTCCACTGGCCACGTCACCTGCCACGTCACCTGCCACTAATTGTGGATTGTCCACTGGCCACGTCACCTGCCACTAATTGTGGATTGTCCACTGGCCACATCACCTGCCACGTCACCTGCCACTAATTGTGGATTGTCCACTGGCCATGTCACCTGCCACATCACCTGCCACTAATTGTGGATTGTCCACTGGCCACGTCACCTGCCACTAATTGTGGATTGTCCACTGGCCACGTCACCTGCCACGTCACCTGCCACTAATTGTGGATTGTCCACTGGCCACGTCACCTGCCAAGTCACCTGCCACTAATTGTGGATTGTCCACTGGCCACGTCAACTGCCATGTCACCTGCCACGTCACCTGCCACTAATTGTGGATTGTCCACTGGCCATGTCACCTGCCACATCACCTGCCACTAATTGTGGATTGTCCACTGGCCACGTCAACTGCCACGTCACCTGCCACGTCACCTGCCACTAATTGTGGATTGTCCACTGGCCACGTCACCTGCCACGTCACCTGCCACTAATTGTGGATTGTCCACTGGCCACGTCACCTGCCACTAATTGTGGATTGTCCACTGGCCACATCACCTGCCACGTCACCTGCCACTAATTGTGGATTGTCCACTGGCCACGTCACCTGCCACGTCACCTGCCACTAATTGTGGATTGTCCACTGGCCACGTCACCTGCCACATCACCTGCCACGTCACCTGCCACTAATTGTGGATTGTCCACTGGCCACGTCACCTGCCACAAGACCTAGAGCAGTACAAAACCTAAATACACCCCTGCTCTCTTGTCACAACTGTATTCCAAATATGTGTTTTTAAATAGTATACGTACATGTTGGAGTTCTGTCAGTTTATTGTATCTACTGTTCCTTTATAGGAAAGAAAATGGTGACGAGATGGCGCTCTTTAAGAGACCGCTACAGGCGGTATCTCAAAGAGGAGGCAAATTGCCGGAGCGGAGCTGGACCCTCCAATTTTAAAAAGGGGACGTTTTTCGAAATGCTCGAGTTTCTACGAAATGTGTTGAGCTTAAGAAGGTAACTAAAAAAATTAGTTAACCCCTATCTTAAATTAGTTGACCTAGTAAGCTCCAAATATTAAACTTTATCCACACAAAAAATAACCGTATAATACAAAGGCATAATGACCTAGTATGCATAGCATACTAGCTCATTATGAATTGCTTACCTGAGATAGAATTCCCCGTAATTAGTCTTCTTTCCCCTCAATCATCGCCGCCATCACTCCTTGAGTGACTTGTGGGTATTGTGGCTCCGGGGTTGTGATTGGCCCTAACCTTGATGACGTCATGTGTGTGGGAGCCACCAGTCACAGCAAGATCACCTTCAGAAATGGCACGCTTAGTCAGGCACCGTTGTCTATGTGTTTTCTGCAAATATCTCCAAAACCATGTAGGTTTAGGAGATATTTAGTGCACCTAAAGGTAAGCCTTTAATCTAGGCTTAATTGTAGGTAAAAGTGGTATGTAGGGTTTACCACAACACTAATCACACACATGGATCTATGTATTGTAATAACTCCTCTGTATTGACCTTTAACCCATCTATCAACGAATATTTTACAGTACTGCCAGTAACATCTGACACAGATGAGGAAACAGATATTGAGGGTACACAGCAAGAGGGAGAGATGGGAGATGAGGAGAGACAACCAACTCCTCCGGAAAACCCACCAGCGGCAGCAACAGACATGCCACCAAGACAACGTGTGCCAGTATCATATATAAAATGACTCTTGTTGAAATCTTTAAAAAATAAAATGGGCTAATAATTGATGTTCCACCCCTCAGATTCGTTCTGTTGCTACCGCATCAAGGGGAAAAAGACAGAAAAAAAATATGTAGATGAAGCAATGCTCAATTTCATGGAGGACATGAGAGGGATGCGTCTAATTGACATCAACGATCCCTTTTCCGATCCTACAAATGAAGACGCCAGTTTCCTGAGAAGTCAATACCACCATCTTCAGAAAATACCAAACAACACCAAAAAGGACGCACACTTAGCAATTGCTAATTATATTGGGGTGTGTGTGAAGGCGGCTATATCCGGTGACCTTTTGCCCCCAGTTATCCACCCTATCTAATGCCCATTCTATCACGAGCATGCGCCACCTACTTCATTTAGTGGTCAGCAGTACCATCCGGCCATTATCCCCCATCACCAACGTGCCCCAGCCACCACTGCCCAAAATTTTGGACCCCCACCCCAAGCACCCACCTATGAATCCTCTTCTTCCCAGGCCACTGCATATGGCAGTTCTTCCCAATCATCAAATCTTTACTCAAGTTCCCCCAGTCCTTACTATACCAACCTTTGAGATTTCTTAAAAAAAAAATGTTCTCAGTCTTATTCATGTTACAATTTGTTACTTGCCCCCGTTTTCATTTGTCACCAATTCAGCCTTAAAAAGTTGGCTACTATTCTCCTAGTTATTGCTGCGTATCCTCTGGCCATTTTTTTTGTTTGTTTGTTTTATGTTTTTACAGTATTTTATATTGTATGTTTTGCGGTCATGAAATTAAAGATACTTGACTGCTTTGAAAAGTATTGTTTTTTTGTACTTTATACAAATAGAAACTGATACAAAAAGATGACGATCATAGGGTCACCGATAATGAGACTAGGAAAATGAAAGAATACACTGATAGAAATCACAAGACTGCTATACTAAGGAGATAAAGTAGTATTTTTTTTAACTATTTCATTACCATTTTCAGTGGGACAAGAAAGATCATGCAGGTTAGCAAAAAGGGGTCAAACATGGTACTACCAAGGTGCACATAATAAAGTGCCTCGTGAGTGTTTTTACACATGCTGATACTGCCACGGAACCTCTCCTTCTGGGGACATGAAAAAATTACCAAAATGATCAAGCATGAGAAGAACAGAATTGTTGGGTCGCAGTCCGGAAAAGCGTACAGAAGGTAAGTTGATCTCGTCCTCTCATCAACAGTAATTCCTTCTTTATATTATGGAGGACACAGCATGCTTGTATTGCTAGTTGGGCATTCTCCACGCTCAGTTGTATTGTAGTGTGAAATATGCGCCACTCGCTGCTCAAAATGCCAAAGGTGCATTCAATAAGGCGCCTTGCACGACCGATAATTGAATTTTTTTGGGGGGGTAGTTAAATTGTGCCTGGCATAAGGCCTTAGAAGATGCTGGGAAAGTGCAAATGCCTCATCAGCTACAAGCACATGTGGCATATCTGGCCCTACAGTTCCTGGGAGAGGTTTGTCTGATGGCAAATGAAAGTTGCCCTCAAGTAGTCTTCTCCCCATTTGCGTTTCTAAAAAGACTCTTGCGTCTGCATTTGATCCATACGCCCCAATATCTACAGCTACAAACTTGTAATTACTGTCACAGATTGCCATTAGCACAAGGGAGAAGTATTTTTTTGTAATTATAATATTGAGAGCCAGATCCAGGTGGCATCTGAATTTGGATGTGTTTCCCATCCAAGGCTCCAACACAATTAGGAAATTGAGTTTTCTTCCAGAAAGCTTTTGCAATTTCCTGCCACATGCATGTATCAGGAACAGGCATTGCAGTAGACCGAAGCTCCTCCCATATAGCTTGACAGGTGTCATGTACAATTCCTGAAATTGTTGAGGTTCCCAACAAAAAATAATGGCTTAGGGACGTATAGGATACTCCAGATGCCAGAAACCTAGGAAGAGTAGAAGAAATTAGGAAAGGAATCCAACATTACACTGGACTTAAAGCGGTTGTAAACCGCATATATAATTTATTTTTATTTTTTACCTGCAAGGCAAAATGCATAATCAGCTAGTATGCACCGCATACTAGCTGATTATGAAAAACTTACCTCAAAACGAGGTGAACAACACTTACCTGGTTCACGCCGAGCAAGATGTCATCTTGCTCCGGCGTGTCTTCCGGGTATCGCCGCTCCAGCGCTGTGATTGGCTGGAGCGGCGATGACGTCACTCCCGCGCGTGCGCGCGGGAGATTTAAAATCGGCAAGGTCCGGCGGCTGCCGGATCTTTCGCCGTGGATTCCCCCTGCGCATGCGCCGCCCGCATTGCGAGGGGAATATTTCCTAAACCGTACAGGTTTAGGAGATATTCTTTATACCTACAGGTAAGCCTTGTTATAGGCTTACCTGTAGGTAAAAGTCAAAAATAAAGGTTTACAACCGCTTTAATTAAGCAGAAAGGCTGGCTGGCTGGCTGGCTTACCTGAGGGTAAGGAGAAGTCGCTCCTCTGGAGGCACAGAACGTCTCATATCTGTGTTCACCCTGTCTAAACGGGGATGCAACTTTTCCAACAAAAATTGAAAGGTTGGAACAGTCATTCTTGTAAAAAAAAATTTTTTGGAGGGAAACGTCGGAAATCTGCGTAGTGTAGAGCAAAAATCCCATCAGTTGGCCTCTCGAGCAGCATGGGATGTGTCCAGTACCTGCGTCTCCTCGCAGACATCTTCCTGGTCCTGCTTTTTTGTCTCCTCAAATAGTAGAGCATGACAAATGATGTCACATGCTCATAATATCTCCCCAAATCCATTATAATAAGCACTACAGTACAGCAAAGTATCAGGAAGCACAAAGCCTGCCGTAACCACAAAGCAAGATAGAAAGCACAATGCACGCTGGGGAAAACAAAGAATCATGGGAAAATTCTTGAAAAGCTGATTAAATAAAGTTCTAACCAAAAAAAAAAATGGATGAAAAACGGATGTTAACGGACGAAAAACGGATGGGAAACGAATGTGAACGGATGAAAAACTGATGAAAAACGGATGAAAAAACGGATCAACTGATGAAAAAAAACGGATCTAAAAAACGGTCCGCACGTGTGAAAGGACCCTTAGTGGGAGGAAGCCCAACCATTATGGAACTCAGTGAGTAATTGATCCTGCTACAGTATATAGAAGAGAAGTGACTGGACTGTGAGGTGGTTAGATCAAAGAACACACAATCTTGCATACTCTAGTTTGGCACTTAAAGTGGATGTTTTTTTTTTTTTATGTCACAATGTACAGTATAAGATTTCCTATCATCTGTGCCCAGTCTTGCCACACAGAGTTAATCCAGCTCTTTTATTGTTCAGTGAAAATTAACAGACTTACAGAAAAAACCCTGTCCAAATAAAAAGTCTGTTCCTCTCTCCTTGCTTTGAGTGACAGGTTATTTACATATCTAGCTTGGACATGTTTATCATATGTTATGTTATGTTTATCATAATATGAGGTGATCCACAGTATAAAAAGTGAGAAATCCACCCCTCCCCCTCATAACACATCCTGGTAATATACAATGACCTGTGGATCACCTCATATTATGATAAACATAACATATGATAAACATGTTCAAGCTAGATATGTAAATAACCTGTCACTCAAAGCAAGGGGAGGAACAGACTTTTTATTTAGACAGGGTTTTATCTGGAAGTCTGTTAATTGTAACTGAACAATAAAAGAGGATTGCTCAGAGCTGGATTAACTCTGTGTGGCAAGACTGGGCACAGATGATAGGAAATCTTATACTCTACATTGTGACATAAAAAAAAAACATTTTTGGGTTTACATCCACTTTAAATATTGCTTACTAAATCTAGTTGTTTTTATAATTACTTTTTTATGCAGTAAAACTTTGGTTTAAGAGTAACTTGATTTGAGGACAAGCTACATTTTTTAATAAATTTTGACTTGATATACAAGTGATATCTTGATATACAAGTAGCGTCATGTCACAACTGAGTATAAAAGAGAAGAGAGGAGCCTCTAAGGCCCCGTACAGAGGACCGAACATGTCTGCTGAAACTGGTCCACGGACCAGTTTCAGCAGACATGTTCGGTCGTCTGTACAGCCGAGCGGACAGGATTCCAACGTACATTTGCCCGCCGGGCCTTTTTCGAGTGGGCAAATATTTCTAAACATGTTTAGAAACATGCCCGCTGGAATCCTGTCCGTCAGACATGTTCGGTCGTCTGTACAGACCTACCGTACATGTCCGAGCGGCCGCCATCCCTCGCATGCGTCGAATGACTTTGACGCATGCGTGGAAGCATTGAACTGCCAGGGCCGCGCACGTCGCCGCGTCATCTTCATGGCGACGGCGCGGCCTCGTCGCCGCGTATCGAGTACGCGCGGATTTCTGTATGATGGTGTGTACAGCCATCATACAGAAATCTCCGGGCAGACATGTACGCTGAAAACGGTCCGGCGGACCGTTTTCATCGTACATGTTTGCCCGTCTGTACGAGGCCTAAGTGATCCCCTTGTGGAGGCTTCCATTTGTGGATGGACATTTTATGATCACACATTGCTATAATCTTTTTATATGGACTATAAACTGAAGGACTTAAGAATAAATGGCTGTGGAAGGAATCATTTGAGTTTCCACTATTTATTATGGGGAACTTCGCTTTTATGCAGACTTGTACAGTTACTGAAAGGTCCGCTAAACATATACTATAATGAATGTGTAGTATTTACTAGACACTTTGCAAGGATTCTCTGTTATTCTTTTGATTTGTAGTTAGAACATTAGGAGAGATTGGTATTTTGGACAAAAGAAGGTCAGGGAAATTGAATGCCTCGAGAAACATTTTGTAGGTCAGTGTGGGCTGTTTTTCAGCTTTATTTTTTTGTTTGAAAAGCCTATGGTTTCATATGCTGCAGAATGACTGTGTATTTATCAATGCCTGCACTAACCTCCAGCTATTTTTCTACCTGGTAAACCTCTCTGTAATCCAAAATTCTACTTTTGTCAAAGCACTTGTTGTTAAGTGAGTTATACCTTGCAAAGCATAGTAAAGAGGTATGGCAGCTATAACTTGTTTCTTACAAGATTTTGATAAAAAGCATCTGTGGCCAGATTACTTTCTATTATAAAAGCATATTTTGAAGTTATTTATTTTGAAGTTAAACATGTATATAAAATGGTATAAATATTTTTCCTGGTCCACATCACGTCAGTACACAATGGGGTTAACACGTCCTCCGGAGCCCCACATTACCAGCCGTATCTAGCTGAATATAAATACAGCCCCTCCCCCAACTAGGATGTTCTTCTTTTTTAGTCTGCTCCAGGCCACCTGTTGGTAAGTCATTTGCTTGCTGCATCCCCCCTTGCCGAACCTACCCCTCCATGTTCAGACTCTCATGGAGTTGGAAGACCCAGAATGCTAAAGGTAAATCTTTCTAAAAACTGAGGTGCCTTGTGCCAAGGCAGCGGGCAAAATACAGAACAGGTGTGGTATTATGAGCTCTGCAATGTCATCATTGCCTCTCCCTTTGTTTTTGTTTTCCTGTCTTTGTATATGCAGTGCACCGCACTGCTCTCCTTGCTTTGTCAGTCTGAGAGCGGCTGTGAATGGTGTCACAGGGGGCAGGGAGATGGGCAGCACAAGATGGGAACCGCCAGACACCATGCAATGGGGTAAATGATTTTGGAGGTCTGCAGTTGGGAGGGTTTCTCTCTCTCTCTCTCTCTCTGTAGTCCTTCCAGGTAAAGGACTTCCCCTCAGATTCTTACTGAGTCTCCTGTCTGTCTCTGGATGTGCTGTCCTGGCTCCCCTGCTATGCTGTGTACTTCTGTGGGTTTGACAGTCTGACTGGTTCTTGTCTCAGACTCTGACTGTGTCTGCTGTCTGCCTTTGGAAATGCTGCCTGAAACTCACTTGCTGATGCTTTAACCACTTAAGACCCGGACCATTATGCAGGTTAAGGACCTTGCCCCTTTTTGCGATTCGACACTGCGTTGCTTTAACTGACAATTGCGCAGTCGTGCAACGTGGCTCCCAAACAAAATTGGCGACCTTTTTTTTATCACCTCTGCGGTTTTTATTTTTTGCGCTATAAACAAAAATCGAGCGACAATTTAGAAAAGAATGCAATATTTTTAACTTTTTGCTATAATAAATATCCCCCCCAAAAATAAGAAAAAAAAACCGTTTTTTTTTCCCTCAGTTTAGGCCGATACGTATTCTTCTACGACTTTTTGGTAAAAGAAAATCGCAATAAGCATTTATCGTTTGGTTCGCGCAAATTTATAGCGTTTACAAAATAAGGGATAGTTTTATTGCATTTTTATCAATATTTTTTTTTTACTACTTATGGCGGCGATCAGCGATTTTTTTCATTACTGCGACATTATGGCGGACACATCGGACAATTTTGACACATTTTTGGGACCATTGGCATTTTCACAGCAAAAAGTGCTATAAAAATGCAGTGTTTACTGTGAAAATTACAATTGCAGTTTAGGAGTTAACCACTAGGGGGCACCGTAGGGGTTAAGTGTGACCTCATATGTGTTTCTAACTGTAGGGGGGGTGGGCCTGGACGTGTGATGTCATTGATCATCTTTCCCTATATCAGGGAACAGACGATCAATGACACTGCCACAATGAAAAACAGGGAAGGTGTGTTTACACACACCTCTCCGCGTTCTTCAGCTCCAGTGACTGATCGCGGGACACCGGCGGCGATCGGGTCTGCGGGTCCCGTGGGCGTGGTCACGGAGCTTTGGACCGGGTCACGCGAGCGCACCGCCAGCGGAGCGCTCGCGACCCCACGGCTGGGCTTAAAGAGACATGTACAGATACGTGATTGTGCCCAGCCGTGCCATTCTGCCGACGTATATCAGCGTGAAGGGGTCCTTAAGTGGTTAAAGTGAGTGGATGATGGCAGATGGGTCTTAAAAAGACAGGGTTCCATGTTTTTTGGTGAGAGGTAATATGATTTTCTCCATATATTTTGTGCAAATATGACCTTGCCACACCTGTTAGTGGCACAGAATATTAGCAAAGGTGGGAAGGGGCGACATGGGACACAGTTCTTAAAAGAGTGCCGAATGAAAATATGCAAATTAAGGTGTTTTGCATTATTTTAGGAGCAGAAATCCTGAACGTTAAAGCTCCAAAATATAAGACCCGCCAACGATTGCAGGATGACGACACCTAACAGGTTGTCACATTCATTAAGCATGTGGTCAATAAACTCTAAAGGAGTTGTTTCCACTTACCCTGTGAAGGGACGGGATCCAGGAAATTGGCACATGCGTTTATACCAGCATGATAAAAGATGCCTTGCCAACCTTAGGGTGCCTTTTGGACCTGCATGCAGTCTGCAGTGGCAGAGAAATAAAATTGCACAGGTTGCCTCACAAGGATGTGGTTGTTCAAAATTCTAATGCCGCATACACACGACGTAATGTCGTTTTTTTTAATGTCATTAAAAACGATCGTGTGTGTGCTTCAGAGCAATTTTCGGGTTCTAAAAAATTGGCAAAAATGGTCTATTTTTTTACAACGTTTTTAACGTAGTTTTTAAGGTTGTAAAAAATGGTCGTGTGTGGGCTTTAACGAATTGAAAAATCCGCGCATGCTCAGAAGCAAGTTATGAGACGGGAGCCCCTTACCTACTATGTAACCTTTACGATCACAACATACAGCGCTATATGATTTACTATTGACATAAAGACAAGCACACACACACCACAGGTTGAACTGAATGGACTGGTGTCTTTTTTTTCAACCTTACCAATTATGTAACTATGGCCCAGATTCACAAACAGCGGCGCATTTTTATGCCGCCGTAGCGTATCTTCTTTACGCTACGCCGACGCAGCGCAGAGAGGCAAGCACTGGATTCACAAAGCCAGTGCTGCCAAATCTGCACTGGGTTTCCTAGGCGTAAGCCGGCATATGTGGAAGTGGGCATGAGCCATGCAAATGAGGCGTGACCCCATGCAAATGATGGGCAGTGTCTCGACAGATACATATAATGAACGGCATCCCAGTGCGCATGCTCATAATCACATCGGATCTACTCCCTAAGATACGACGGATCACTGCCTACACCGTGAACGTAACCTTCGCCCAGCCATATTCACGTCCAACATAAACGACGTAAAATACGACGGCTTGAGTTCCCTGGTGCAGACCTTTGCAAGTCTGCTGCTGAGTTACACCTCCTTTATGGGGAATAACTTTACGCCAGATGTACGACTTACGCAAACCGCGTATAGCATGCGCCTGGTGCACGTACGTTCGTGAATCAACGTATCTCCCTCATTTCCATATTTGAATAGAAAATCAATGGGAGCGCCAAATACGTCCAGCGTAAATATGCGCCCACTCTACCCTGGCGTAGGCAAGTTACGTCGGTCGGATAAAGCCTATTTTCAGGCGTATCTAGTTTTGTGGGCACGGCGCACGAATACGACGGTGCATATTTGCACTTACGCGGCATATCTCAAGTGCTTTGTGAATCCGGGCCTATGTATTTATCTTACCTCATCTTCTGCATGGTGTCTTCATTCTTCCAGGAAGATTCCTTAGGAATAAAAAGCAGGCAAAATCTTGTGAAAAGACACTCCACTTCATTACAAAAAAATGTCTTCCTTTGAGATTATAGCTGCTCTTTCCTTTCCAGGATCCAACTGGAAGGTGTGTGATGGCATGCTTGTTTAGGTGCCATGGAATGAAGATGGGGATGATGAGTTAAGTATAATGATAGCTTTTTTTTTTTTTACTTGTACATTTTGCACCTACAGTACTAATAGGTTATTTGTGTAGATGAATGCAGTCTCCCAACAATGTAGGCTGGCCTTGCATTTTACTGTAACGTCTGGTTTAAAATTGTATGCCACCCTAAACATGGGTTAGGCTCCATGCACACTGGGCATTTAAATAACGTTATAAAAACGGCAGTAGCTTTGTAGTGAGTCTTTCAACTTTTTTAAAATTTTTTGCAATAGTGTTTATTAGCAGTTTTTAGCGTTTTTCCACGTTAGCGTTTTTTTTTCATTGGATCAAAACATTAAAAAACGCAGATGAGCCACGCTTTTGAGCTTTTATCAACATCTATTAGCGTTTAGTGTTTTTTGTGGTCAGAAAAATGTCTCCTGAACACAATTTTAGGACGTTCAGAAAACAGCCTATAAACGCCACTGCTTATAAACGTTCAAAAACGTCCATGTGTGCATGGACACATAGGCCAATATAGAGGGGAGTTTATGGGCTGTTAAAAAAAAAACTCAAAAATGGCCATTAATGAGCTGCAGTGTGCATGGAGCGTTAATCTATTACTTTTAATGAGTACATTCCTTCTAGGATGCATAATTGTATTTCATGTTTAATTTTTTAAACACCAGAGGAAATCCCAACATTTATAAATGGACCCCTAAATATTTTTTTTCTAACTAAAATGGAATGTTGTCAACTAAAGGCTAATATATATAAGTACCTAGGCTCTGGAAACTTGTTCAGTTGACTATCCACTGTAACTTTAGCCAAATCCTTATCTAGAAATAGCAATATAGGGCCATATTCTGAGTAAAGTTACGATGGAGTAACTCAGGATACTCCATCGTAACTCCCTTTTTTGACCCGTGTATCTATGCTCCTGATTCTTAGAATCATTTTTGCATAGATACACTTAAGATCCGCCATCTGTAAGTCACTTACACTGGCGGATCTTAAATGCAATGACGCCGGCCGCCGCTAGATGGCATTTACATGAAGGAGTCATTTGCATATGCAAATGATCCTTCTACGCCGATTCACGAACGAGTTCGCGTCGCGTAACCGTCGCTAACGTCGTTTGCGTAAGCGGAAACTTACCCCTGCTATATGAGGGGTAAGTTTCCGCAAGTCTCGCGTAGGCCATGTTACGGATGGCGTCGGGTCCCCGTCGTGTTTTTTCGTCGGATATGTCGTTTACGTAAGTCGTTCTTGAATACGACTTTACGTCAATGACGCACACGTCGGCGTCATTGACGTTTTCCGCCGAGAACTGGAGCATGCGCACTGGGCTTTTTGCAGCCCGGCGCATGCCCAGTTCTTTTGTATCGGGGGCGCGCTTCATTTGAATAGAAGCCGCCCCCTTGGAGATCCGCCAGGCTACGCCGGGACACTTACACTCCGCTGTCCCAACTTATGGAGCAAGTGGTTGGGGAATACAACACCTGCTCCAGTAAGTTGGGACAGCGGAGTGTAAGTGCCCTAAGCGAAGCAGGCGGATATTTACTCAGAATATGGCCCACAGTACATAAGATATTTCCTGCTGATTTCTAGTGTCTTTCCTAAAGATGACTTGCATTATGTGCTGTCTGGTTTTCCACCTTCCTTCTGTCTTCCTAAATGTACGCATGGTTTCCTGGGTATGTTTATGACACTAAAGCCTCGTACACACGATCAGTCCATCCGATGAGAACGGTCTGAAGGACCATTGTCATAGGTTAACCAATGAAGCTGACTGATGGTCCATCATGCCTACACACCATTAGTTAAAAAAACGATTGTGTCAGAACGCGGTGACGTAAAACACAACGACGTGCTGAAAAAAACGAAGTTCAATGCTTCCAAGCATGCGTCGACTTGATTCTGAGCATGCGTGGATTTTTAACCGATGGTTGTGCCTACTAACGATCGTTTTTTTCCCATCGGTTAGGAATCCATAGGGTTAATTTAAAGCAAGTTGGCTTTTTTTTAACCTATGGTTAAATAACCTATGGGGACCACACACGATCGGTTTGGACCGATGAAAACAGTCCATCAGACCGCTGTCCTCTGGTTAACCTATCGTGTGTACGAGGCCTAACAATCTTCAGTCAGTAGGCTCACTCCTGCACATCTCATCACCACCCAATGTCTAGAATCTGTTTTAGGAAACATGCAAAAATACACTAAAGTCTCCTAACTTGTTTATTCAGGAAAAATGTTCAGGTATCTTGATAATGTGCATCTAATTTACTAAACTCTGGCCTGCAGAATTCAATTAACACCCGTTAACAACTGCTAAATGATATAATTGCCTATCCTTACCATCCACTCAAATGCTAATGCTAATTGTTTCTAATTTACTGCTAATCACAAGTACACACCCAAAAGAACAAAAACCATGTAAATGCTGTATGTTTATTTATTTATCAACAAGTCCTTGAAAGTTCTCCAACAGCGGAAACTAATTTTATATGGGAGAAAAATGAGGCTCGTTAGTATTATTACAGCTCCTATGGAAAGTGTTCTTGATGAAGCACGCTGGGTGGGTTACACTCATCAACAAACAAGCTTTACATATTTAGTTGTTAATTGAAATAAAATGCTCAGTACTGTACTTAGTAATAGCAGCATTTAAGTCATAGTAAGGTGCTTTTTTTTTTTAGTTTATATTTTTCTCCTCTGCCAGATCATCAGCGTTGGCTTTCAAAGTTGTGGCGATGTTTAAACTTGCATAGGCATGCAGTTCTAGCAAAATGAGGTTACTTTTTTATATTAGGAGCTAAACAGAAAATGCAATCGGCCAAAGGATCAGACAGGGAGTTAATTTAAGTTTATTAAACAAGTGCAAAATTAGAAGTAATAATGTAAAATAGGTTCAGGGTAACAAAAACATGCATACACTGCACAAAGCATAAGAAAAGTTCACAAACATGGCGTTTTCACAGCAATGTCACAATGACTCAATCAGGGTAACACACAGCTTCATAGCATAGTCTCTACAAGACTTTAACAACAGAGAGTCAAGCTGAGATCCAGTACTTCAGTCAAAGAGTTCAGAGCAACTTGAGATTATCTTCATGAACAGTGTCCCTCATAACATGACTGCATCGTTATCCTTCCAGGAAGTTTTCTTGAGAATAAAGGGTGCCCCACAGTAGCTTGGATTTCTGGATTAGCTGAATGCTATTATGCCCAGACCTGACTGCCTATACACCAGTTCTGACAGTGGAGGACCTCTTACCTGGCTGTAGATCCCTTACCAAGCTACCGCTGTGTCATTAGGTTTGACTTCTCTGAGCAGCTGGGGGAGGGAAGATGACGAATGTACCCCCTCCTAGGCATATCTAGGAACCCAGCAAGCTGTAGGAAATTGAGAAAATGGGGCTTTTGCCTGAATGTGAGCATGGGGAGTAAATGAGCACTCTGCTATACTCCATCCAATTTGAATTTGCTGACTCTTGCAAGTTTTCAGATCATTCAGATATGAAATGAGAAGTGATATCACTCTGTCTTCAGACACATCAGCTGATGGTGGTTCAGAAGTCTCCAGAGCAGGAGCATAAACCTGAGCTGGGTGGACAATTAGGGTTGTGTAATATTATCAGGCTTCTCCTATGAGTCTTGGAGATCTTATGACCCTATTGAATTGCTTGAGTGCTGCTCCAAGTGCCGATAGTTGTGCTCCAGTGATCCACTGGATCTGGGTGCTGGCATCTGTAGTGCTACGCCACAGAGCACGGCGAAACGCGTCGACGTCACCACCCGACGCCTGTCACGTCTACTCTGGTGCATACGCTGGCTGGCGGGGAAACGAAGGAGACAAAGGAGACAAAGGAAGCACGCAAGCAGACGAGGCGAGACGCCGTTCACACGCCGCCCACACGCTCACACTAAGTCCATATGCTATCTAGCGTGTAGCGTGCAGCTTCCTTACAACTCAAGTAACCACAAACTACCATGGTGTGGAATATATTTTATGTGGACAGCCATAAGGGTGGGAGAAGCGCTTCCATTTGGGCAGCGGTCCTGCAGATCTGATCACAAGTCAATACTGCCACCACATACTTGGTGAAATGGCCCACCATAACTAAAAAATCTTCTGACATATCGAGTGTAAGAAAGTCAATGGTCAGTACTTCTAGTGGGGCCAAGTCAGAGTCTGAATCTGGGCCTCAGCCACCTTCGACACTGAATAGATCACACAGTTTTGGCAGTCTTGTTTAGTCAGCTGGAACAAACCCACATGTCTTGTTGCTTAAACCAAGTGAACATTAAAGATTAGGTTAATGTCCCCAAAGTGGAGTTCACCATCCCCTGGGATGTGGTGGGAACATTGTTTAGCCCAAAGAGCATCCTTTTGAATTTTCACAACCCCGTGGGAAAATAAAAGTGTTTTTTGGCTAGTCCATATTGGCAGCAGGTATCTGCCAATAGCCACTGGCAAGATCAATTGTTTGGTCTCATGGTAACTGCATGCAGAAACCCATAGCCAATACAAAAATGGAGGGTTTTCTCCTTCCCCACCAAGATGATTGGAACTGCCCATGGACTCTTAAGCCTAGTACACACAGGCCGAATGTCGGTTGGTTTCTATTGAGCCAGTCGTTCTTCCAGCTTCTGTCGAAGGGGCATGACCAAAAAAGATCTGCTGATTGGCTCCCGATTAGCGCTCTTAGGCAATTACTGAGAGAACTGACCAGAGTCTTCTGGCGGAGGGGGCTGTCCCCTTGTCAGAACAAAATAGAAGTGCAGGGGAGATCACTGTACTAATGTTGAATAGTTAGTACAGCGGCTCCTCCTGGGCCGTCAGGTCTTTTTCATTCAGCCCTGCTGGGTTGAACGAAGAAAAACTACTAGTGTGTACTAGGCTTTACTCTCTTTGATCACCCCCTATTGCATCTACTTTATCCAGTATATTTCCACTATATATTTTGCTATCAGTAGAATTTTTGATGCACCACACCCCCTGCAAATACATTTAAAGAATGTTGCCTGCCAGAGATTAATGGGGCTTTCCAAGTGCTGCATAGTTACTTATAAACTCCAAAAATTAAAGTATATTCTATCATTTATTCACAATGCTTAAAGTGATAAAAAACATGTGCTGTTTACTTTACGTTATTCCTTCTCTTTATGCACTGTATATGATGATGGCACTGTATTTATTTTAGTTCAAAATAACAAGTACCCGTTTTCACAATCAACATAAAGCTGTCATGTGACCCAGGTCTTTCCCAGCCCATCTTTAGGGAAACATCAGTGCGAGGAGCTTCTAGTCCTCTGTCGACGGTCACACGTTAAAAAAAAAAAATACAGCCTTTACAATACAGAGGAAAAATACATAATTAATATTAAATAATTGTTTCAGATGATTATACAAATATGTATTTGAATTCAAATCTTTTTTATTTTATTTTTGTGCAAAAACATGGTGAATCTACCAATCACAGCCTATTTCACACCGCTACAGCCTGTGTCTATAGTTTGTATATGCTTAGAATTTCAGGGAGGTAATGCATCCATCAATCAACATGTAATATCATGTCACACTTGTGGTTGCAGATACTTCACTTCATCTGGTTGAGCATCATGAGAAATGTAGTTCCAAAACATCTGGGGTGCCAAAGTTCATCATCACTGATCTACTGTATTCCAACGTTTGGTGATGGAAAGTTTGGCTGCCATAAAGAGGTGTATAATAACTACTCTAGCTTTCAGTGGAAGTTTGTCAGTACCAATATGAGTTCTGCTAGAGCAAAGTCAGAGGCTATGGGATCTCCTAAAATCTCTGAAGCTATGGCAAATTTTTTATTCCAGAACGATCTAAGAGATTTACACAGCCAAGAGGTATGTTATAAGGAACCAATTTCTCCACAGTCCCTTCAACAATCGGCTTTCCGAGTCGAGTATATTTTGGATAGTTTGTAGGGGATAAGGTACCACTTGTGGGTCATCTTTTTATACATTTTCCAATGCTGGGTACAGTGGGAGGAGGAGTAGGATAGTGAGAATGCCTTTGTCCAGTTAACTTAAAAAATGAAGATCCTAAGTCATCCTCCCATTTGTACATAGTAGTGGTTTTAGTAAAAAAAGCATTGCTATTCAGGAAGTCATAAAATAAGGAAATTCCTCTTATTTTGCATGTGGACTTGTGAAGGAAACGGTACATGGAGATAGACATGTCTATTTGCAAAGGCAGTGGGTGTTTCTGTAAGAAGGACCGTACTCTGAGGTATGAAAAGTATTCCGTAGAGTCCAGATATTATTGAGAGCGTATAGTCTCAAATGTGTGGAAGGTATTATCTACAAATAGATCAGATAGCTGGGACATACCCTTGTTTTTCCAAGTATATAAATTAATATTGGGAATAAAATTATAGATAACCATAATGGGTATGTGGAGTTTGTTATATGGAGTGGAAAGAGAGGAGGGGATTTGAAACTCTGACCAGATGTTTAGGGATGCAGTCACAATTGGAGAGGAGGATATAAAACCTGGGGATCCAAGCTTTAATGCAATAAGGATAGAGCTAAGAGTTTTGTGAGGGATGGTAGCAGACTCCAATTTCACCCAGATTTTTTGTGGAGAGGGGGACCACTAATAGCGAAGTTGGTCTAAGACACAGGCTTTGTAATAGTGGCTTATGTTAGGCATGCTCATACCTCTATTTTGTCTGTGTCTCATCATAATGTTAAGAGAGCATCAAGGTGGTTTATGACCCCAGATAAAATGCCGGAACATTCTTTGAGCAGTTAGAAGAAAGCTATTAGGGAGTGGTATTGTGAGTGTGCGGAATAAATAGAGCCGTTTGGGGAGCATTATCGTTTTCAATGCTGCTATTCTTCCTGCTGTAGATAATTCCTGGCCCCAGAGATATATTAATGCTTTGGGAAGGGAGTCTACAAAGGATTTGAAGTTATAGTCATGAAGCTGAGAAGCATGAACAGAAAGCTGGGTCCCTAAAAAGGTAAGGGAATGAGAGTCCCACACAAAAAAATTTGTTTGGACAGTGACAGTTTAAGAGATATATGTATAAAATCTGGGATTTGTTAGCATTTAATTTGTAATAAGAGGCAGCACTAAATTGTAAAATAACATTTTGGACTTCAGGTAGGTCTCAGGCTTGGTAATCATAAGTATAACGTCATCCGCGCATAGGCTGAGCTTGTGTTCACTAACGCCTAAGGAAATATCTGTGATTCGTGGGTTTGATACAATTTTCTCAGCCAAGGGTTCCATAAGCAAGGTACAAATAATGGGAGAGAGAGGGCATCCCTGTCTCGTACCATTGGAGATGTTAATAGACAACATACCCGAGGTAAGGACATTTTGCAGAGGGGGGTGAGTAAAGAGACAGGATAGCAGATTGGATCCAGCCTGTAATTCCATCTTTTCTAAGGACTGCTCCGAGGAACCCCCAGTGAACTCTGTCAAATGCCTTCTCTGCATCCAAAGAAAAGAGCAGAGAAGGTGTTCAAGAGAGGTCAGCATGGGAAAGAAGATTCATTGAGTGCCTGGTTCCATTAGGAGGTTGACTCCCTGGCACAAATCCCACTTGATCTGGATGGATAAGGGAAGTCATAACACTTTGGAGTCTAGTTGCAAGCAATTTAGCATATATTATTACATCAGATTTGAGGCGAGAGATCAGGCTATAATTAGCAGGAGCCTTAGGGTCTTTGTTAAATTTGGGAATAATTACTATGACAGCACGTAGCATTTCTGAGGGGAAAGAGCTAGAGGAGGCAGCCCGGTTGAAGACTTTTAACAAGTAGGGGGCAATATGCTTAGACAGTTCCCTGTAATATTCGTTAGAGAACCCATCTATGACAGGGGACCTGTGGATGGGTAAGGTTCCAATAATTGAGTGGATATCCTGAATGGTAAAAGGCTTGGACATTAGGGTAAGCTGGGCTGTTGAGAGACCAGGCAAGCTAACCGTCTGGAGAAATTCACTAATAGTGTCAAAAGTAGGTTGTGGCGTAGAGCCATTGACGCGGCGATCGTAAAAGGATTGGTAGTAATCACTAAAGGCATTGGCTCTATTATTATTATTATTACTATACAGGATTTATATAGCGCCAACAGCTTACGCACTGTTTTACAATAAAAAAGGGAGACAATACAGTTATAATACAATACAATACAAGAGGATTAAGAGGGCCCTGCTTACAATCTAATAATAGGGTTTATTAGCATTGGTTTATTGCACACATGGTGAGTGATGGAGGACATTTTTTGTTTGAGTTGTTTTGCTTTTACTGTACTTGCCAACCACTTTCCAGCTTTGTTACTAAGACCATAAGAGGTGGCTTTGAGGTATTTTAAATAGTTTTCGTGTTTGTAAAGGAGTAGGTTTCTCAAATTTGTCCCCTGTCTGCATGCCCTGTGTGGAGCCAGGATGGTCAGCATGGTTCTGACTGAGAGAAAGGGAACCTTCATCCTTGCGCTGCCTTGTCTTAGCAGGACTGTGGGTGCAGAGCTGGGAGAGAACTCATCCAAGTCGGGATGGCTGACAGATGCTCTGTGGGACTGCAACATGGAGCCAAGATGAGAGTGGGCCATGCCGCTGGATCTGGAGCCAGCGCCATCTTGTCTGTCCCTTGTACCTGTCATCGGTAGAACGTCTGTCAGCCATTAAGGTGGCTTGGTCTGATTGCGGCACTTGCGAGCACTCCCTGAGTGTGCCGGAGTCTGGGGAGAGTGTTGGTATGCAAGAATCCTATCCTTTATGTCGCTGTGATGCCATTTAAAGGATAAGGCTAATGGAACCCTGGATTATGCAGCCATCTTCCGTGCCAGCCCAGACACATAGTTAATTGATTGTAATCAACACACACATCAAAAATCACTAAGTTACCCCCACCTACCCCCACACAGGTGTCTAACCCCTTGTTTTATATATGTAGATCCAGTTGTCCAGAGGATGATCATTTTGGGGGGTGCCAGTGGAGTCGCTTTTCTCATTGTGGTATATAAACAGTACATAAGCATAATGAAGTAGAAACAGGAAATATATCACAAATATAGGCAGGGCACAGATAAATATGGTGCAATAACCCAAACAACCACACAATGGCAGTATAATAACCAATTATAGAAAAACATTACTATAACTATGCATAGCATTACATTTTACATAAGTGTAACAGCAAACTCCCCATGCAGTTTAGCAGGTGCAGGAGCGGAGTCAGACAAGCCAGGTCATATACATCAAGGTAAATGGAATAAACGGCAGGCAGAGAGTAGTCAGAGTGCAGGCTGGGTCTTGGCAACAGGTGATCAGACAGGTAACTGAGCAGGGTCAAACAAGCCAGGGTCAGGATTGGAGACAGGAGCGAGGTCAAACACAGGAACAAGATACAGGCACAGAATCAGGAACACAGGGAACAGAAGCAGATGAAACCGCAAGGAACAGTACCCCTGGAGAGACTTTTATAGGCTGTTGAGCGCTAAAGCACGTCTAATGCGCGCGCATTCGTGCGCAAAGTCTGTGACTCGCACATTCGCATAGGGGCATGTATTCTGAAGCAGGCAGTACGTCCCTGACACCCCATCTGGTATTGTAAACACCACTATGTTACATCATAAGTAGTAGTTATACAATGCAAATAAACAAAGGTGCAATTTGCAAATTGTCTTAAAGACCTGAAAGACAAAAAAAACATGCATATACCGTATTTATCGGGGAAAATGGTGGGTGCGCGATATACGCCGATACCCGCTTCCCGTGCTCAGTTTAAACGCCTCCGCCGACATATACCGAGCGCAGTACACTCGGGTACATTCGGCCAGGCTCGGCTTTGCTCGTGGTCACGCTCTGTGACGTTTATGTGTGAGAAGCCGAGCGTGGCCGAACGTGCCCGAGTGTACTGCGCTCGGTATATGTCAGCGGAGGCATTCAAACTGAGTGCGGGAAGCGAGGATTCGACTCGGAGACAGCGCGGGAGAAGCCGGGAGGACACCATCGAGGCCGCAGACGGACGCCGAACCGGACAAGGCCGCCGATGGGCGATGGACGCCGGGCAAGACACCAAAACTGTATGTAATAAAATGTTTTTTTTACAGGAATTTCGGGTCTACATTAGGGGTGCGCGCTATACGCCGGAGCGCGCAATACCCCGATAAATACGGTATATGCAACAATAACTAAATAAGGCATGAAGAACTGTCAATTAACCACTTGCTGACGGCCGTACGACTTTGTACGGCCGCAGCGCGGCTCCCAATCTCTAACAGGCCGTCTTTTTACGGCCGCCCCTTTGCACGTTCCCCGCGCACGCTCCCGAGCGCGCAGCGGGGAACTGCTGTGCTGGCCGTGTCCCTTGGACACAGCCAGTCACAGATCGCCGTGAATGGCCAATCGGAGCGGCCGTTTCCTAGGCGATCTGTGCGGCCAATGAGAGATGATCTCATATGTTTACATATGAGATCATCTCTCATTCCTGGCTCTCGCAGACAGCGGTGCTGTCAGGGGAGAGAGGAGACGGATCTGTGTCTCTTGTACATAGAGACACAGATCGGTCACCCCCCCAGTCACCCCCCTTCCCCCACAGTTAGAACACTAATATTAGGGTACACATTTAACCCCTTCCTCACCCCCTAGTGTTAACCCCTTCCCTGCCAGTCACATTTATACAGTAATTAGTGCATATTTATAGCACTGATTGCAGTATAAATGTGAATGGCGCCAAAAATGTGTCAAAAGTGTCCGATGTGTCCGCCATAACGTCGCAGTCCCAATAAAAATCGCAGATCGCCGCCATTTCTAGTAAAAAAAAAAATAATAATAATTCTGTCCCTTATTTTGTAGGCGCTATAACTTTTGCGCAAACCAGTCGCTTATTGCGATTTTTTATTTTTTTTACTAAAAATATGTAGAATACGTATCGGCCTAGACTGAGGATAAAAAAAAAACGTAAAAAAAAAATTGAGCTATTTATTATAGCAACAAGTAAAAAAATGTTTTTTTTTTTCAAAATTGTCGCTCTATTTTTGTTTATAGCGCAAAAAATAAAAACCGCAGAGGTGATCAAATACCACCAAAAGAAAGCTCTATTTGTGGGGAAAAAAGGACGCTAATTTTGTTTGGGAGCCACGTCGCACGACCGCGCAATTGTCAGTTAAAGCGACGCAGTGCCGAATCGCAAAAAGTCCTCTGGTCAGGAAGGGGTTTAAGTGCCCAGTAAGGAAGTGGTTAAAGTTCAAGGCACATTCTTCCTATTGGTACAACAAGTTCTCTGATGGGTCTGAAGAAAGTCCTTGTCTGACAACTTTCACCTCTACCTTATGTACCATACTATCATCACTAGAAATGGTCTTTACAATGAGCCCCATGGGCCAGTCTTTTTTTTCTGCTTGCTGGTCTTTAAGCAGAACAAGGTGTCCAACTTGGAGATTAGTGTTTAGATGTTGAAACAAATTTGGGTGATAGGGGACACTAAATGGTTCCTATTATATTCCCTATATAACATATACTGTATAAAAGTGAATCTGTGCATTAAAGTGCAATCATTTCTTGTATAATACAAACAAAGTGAAATGGTACATAAATTGCAATAACAGGAAAACCACATACAGTGGAACATCGGATTGCGAGTAACGCGGTTAACGAGCGTTTTGCAATACGAGCACTGTATTTTTAAAAATCCTAACTCAGTTTGCGAGTGTTGTCTCGCAATACGAGCAGGATTCAGGCCAAAGCGGTGTGCAGTACCGTGTTTGGCCTGAGGTGGGGGGGCATGGAGCCGTTCGGAAATGCTCAGCAAGACACAGAAATACTCAGTTTCCCCCCCACCTCTGGCCACATGCGGTATTGCATGCCATTGAAGTCAATGCGGAACAAATTATTTTCGTTTCCATTGACTTCAATGGGGAAACTCGCTTTGATATGCGAGTACTTTTCACTACGAGCATTCTCCTGGAACGGATTATGCTCGTAATCTGAGGTTCCACTGTATATATATTGATAGTGAAGAAAGCATTATTCAAATTATGTTTTAAAAGTACATAATTCCAATGATGTGTCTGGATTAGTAGACCCACACCGAAAGCAAAAAAGAGAGTTCCTTCACCATATATATTGAATCCACCCAATGTGCTCCAAATTGAAAGCTGCTCACCAGATGGATGTGAGCTCTTTATTTAAAAAGTTGGTCTAATTCGCTTTTGGGAGATCCTGGATTGGTATCTTAATCATGCAATGCTTGTTAGTTGTGTCAAAAATATTTTTTATGGCCTGCCCTAAATTGTAGCCAATTAATGCTCTATGTAGGTCAATTCAGGTCTTTGTTAGGCTTTATGTGGTAATTTTCCACAATTATTTTCATCAATTTATATGCTCTTTTGCTATAATGGTGTAATGTTACATATCTTTTGCCATCTTGGGTTGTACTACACATGCTGAGGGCGGGGCCACCCGTCACGTGACCCCGTTCCCCTCTGACGCAAGGGAGAGCCCAGGCTTCCCCAGTGACGTGACGGGTGTGTCAGAGGGGGTGGGGTCACGTGACGGGTGGCCCCGCCCTCACCTACATAAGAGCCGTCACTGGCTGAAGCCGCATCATTCGCCGGGCTGCGGTGGAGACAGACGATGCGTGCACTGGATCCCGGACCTGGATGAAGAGATCTTCTCATGGCTGGCCCCCGGCAGAGAGAAGATCACCCGTCGCAGGATACCAACAGCGTTGGAGCGGAGACCGAGAGTGGATTACCACCGCTGGATTATTATTTTTTTTAATAAAGGACTTTCTCCACGGTGTGTGTGTTTTTTTTTTTTACAATTCTTTACACTTCCTTAGTACAATGGTAGAGGTACAATGTACCCCATTACCAATTCACATAGGGGGGGATCTGTGGTCCCCTTTGTTAAAGGGGTCTTCCAGATTCCGATAAGCCCCCCGTCTGCAGACCCCTACAACCACCGGGCAAGGGTTGTGGGGATGAGGCCCTTGTCCCCATCAACATGGTGGGACATGGTGCTTTGAGGGACACAGACCCCCAAAGCATCCTCCCAATGTTGAGGGCATGTGGCCTGGTACGGTTCAGGAGGGGGGGCGCTCTCTCGTCCCCCCTCTTTTCCTGCTGCCTGCCAGGTTGCGTGCTCGCATAATGTGTCTGGTGTGGATTTTTTGGGGAACCCCACGCTTTTTTTTTATTTAACAAATGTCTTTTCTCTGAATTGCCGGGAGCCGACAATTCATTATAGCCGCGAGTGATTTTAAATGACTTTTTTTTCCTTCAGAAATGACACTTTGTGCAGGGACAGTTCTAAGCACGGGAGCGCTACTTCCCGGGCATACTATACACACCCCCTAGGTATGAAATTTAAAGGAATATTTCACGTTTATTGTTTCACTTTAAGCATTATTAAATTCACTGCTCCCGAAAAAACGGCTGTTTTTTAAAACTTTTTTTGCATTGATACATGTCCCCTGGGGCCTGACCCAGGTCCCCAAATACTTTTTAGGACAATAACTTGCATATTAGCCTTTGAAATTAGCACTTTAGATTTCTCCCATAGACTCTTACAGGGTGTTCCGCGGCTTTACGAATTTGCTGCGAACACAGGCAATGTTCGAGTCGAACATGAGTTCAACTCGAACTCGAAGCTCATCCCTAATCTTATGTCACCGCTAGGTGTCATTGGTGCCTCCTATTCATTCCTCCCGCGGCGGTTACACCCCTTCCACTTGTGCACGTCCCAGCTTGGGCTTCATGCCCTTTGGCCGGCTAACTAGTGCGCATGCAAGCACGCAACCTCCTCCCGCGCGCTTCGTGCGGGAAATCAGACCGGGTGACATTACACTACAGTGCCAGTCAGTGTGTCATGGCGTTGCCTGGTTGGGGATTATATAAGCAGCCTCGCTGCTTTGTAGTGCTGCTGGATGTGGATTCCGGGGCATCTGCTGCACAGTCTGTACCTCTGCATACAAGCTCTCACCCTTTACCTCTGAGTGGATCTAGCCAGCCTATTTTGACCACCTACTGGCCTGTATGTGTCCTTCCATAGGTTACAATTGCTGGGGAACCCTGCTGTATCAGTTGATATTTGACCACCATTTCTGACACCCCCTCCAAGTGGCAACTACTCCACTGTGAGACTGGACTTCCAGGGTTGAGACTTTCTTCCCCTGCCCTGGACCCCAATTTTTTTTTATGAACTCTAAGGTCAGTTTACCCATACATTTTTCCCCTTTCCTCTTTCATCTATGGTCTTTTTCCCCTTCCCTTCCCTCCCCTTTATTTTCTCTTCTCATTTTCCTTCCTCCTCCTCCCTTTCTTTCCTGTTTCCCCCTCCTCTTCCTTCTCTTTCTTTTCTTCCCCCCCCCTTATTTTTTTACACTTCCCCCTAACTCCATTTCCCCCTTTCCCTTCTCTCTCTCCCCCCTGTTGTTCCCCCATCCCCCTTTTTTTCCCTCTCTCTTTCCCACTCATTTCTGTTAATTGATCTATTCATTTGACCTTATTGTTAATTATTTTTCAAAACCCATTGCAGATATTCTCCTGTAGAAGCGGCTTTGAGACCGAGAAACTAGTTGAGATATGCCATCCGTTAACAGTCATGCCAATGTGATTTTACCCTTTTTACCATTATGCTGGTGATATTTACTGATTGTTCTTCATGCTTTTTTATATGTATTTGATCATGTATAATTTTTGCTTGATTTTATATTAATTTAGTATCAATAAAACTCTAAATATTTTATTCATTTGAATTTATATCAATTACTCCTGTACTGCAATAGTCCATATCTCCCCAGTTGGGGACCGGTCTCTTACTCATTTATTTCTTATCTGGAATATGCAGTTCAGTTTTGGGCACCCATTCACAAAAGGGATATTGGGGAACTGGAGAAAGTGCAGAGAAGATCAAGCAAACTGATAAGAAGCATTGAGGAGCTCAGCTAAGAGGAACGATTAGAGGAACTGAATTTATTCTCTCTTGAGCAGAGAAGATTAAGGGGGGGGGGGTGTGATCAACATGTATAAATACATAAGTGGTCCATATAGTGAACTTGGTGTTGGGTTATTCACTTTAAGATCATCACAGAGGACAAGAGTGCACTCTTTACGTCTGGAGGAAAAGAGATTTAATCTCCAAATATGGAAAGTCTTCTTCACAGTAGGAACTGTGAAACGGTGGAATAGACTTCCTCAAGAGTTGGTTCTGGCAAGCTCAGTAGATTGTTTTAAAAAGGCCTGTATTCTTTCCTAGATATACATAAGATAACTGGATACCAATGTTTATAAAGAAACGTTTATCCAGGGAATATGCATTTGCTTATTGGGGGATCAGGAAAGAATCATTCCCCATTATGCTTTATTGTTTTTTTTTTTGTCTTCCTCTTGATTGTTTGCCCCCTCAAATACATCCACTTTGCCCCCTAAAATACAGCCACTTTGCCCCCTCAAATGCCGCCAGTTTGCCCCCTCAAATGCTGCCAGTTTGCCCCTCAAATACAGCCAGTTTGCCCCATTAAATGCAGCCAGTTTGCCCCCCCACCAGGCACTTACCTTTCTCGGTTCAGCGCCGTCCTCCTCCACACTCCCTCCGAGTCTTCAATGACATCCCTGCTCGCCTGTCGCTTCAGCCAGTCAGGTGACTGGTAACCAGACCCGGTGCACCTGATTGTCTGAGAGGCGGGTCAGTGTTAAGGATGCGATTCCCTAACACTGCACTGTTTAAACAGGGAACGCACAATAGTGCACCCTCTGTTTAAAGATTTGGAAGCCGATTAGAGCCCACAGGCTCTAATCAGGAAGCCTATTAGAGCCTATGGCTCTAATCAGGCACTTCCAAAACACACCCACCGCTGTTATTCAGATGGCCAGCACTCAACAGGGGGCCGGACACCTAAATAGTGGGCGGCAGCGTTGACAATAGATAGATTCATGCAATGCATGAATCTATTTATTGGAGATTGACGGGTGCAGGAGAAAGGGGGCGGTGCTCCTGCGCTCACTATGGACGCACCGCCACTGTATGTAACCAGTGACCTCAGTATCCAGATCGTCAATCAGGCAGCAGGTTCAACAAGCATGCAGGGCATCTTCTAATATTCCAGAAAAGCTGCCTCTGTTTCTTTCGTTCTTTCACTCAGGTGCCTTGCAGCCTTATGCCCCGTACACATGATCGGAATGATCAGAAATTACATCAGCAAAAGTCAGATGTGAGCTTTTGAACGGAAATTCCGACGGTGTGTATGCTCCATCGGACTTTTGCTGTCCGAATTTCCGCCAACAAAAGATTGAGAGCTGGTTCTCAAATTTTCAGACGGAAAAAATTCCTATCGGAAAATCCAATCGTCTGTAGAAATTCCAACGTGCAAAACTCTGACGCATGCTCGGAAACAATTTGACGCATGCTCGGAAGCATTGAACTTAATTTTCTTGGCTCGTCGTAGTGTTGTACGTCACCGCGTTCTTGACAGACGAAAGTTCAGAGAACTTTTGTGTGACGGTGTGTATGCAAGCCAAGCTTGAGCGGAATTCTAATGGAAAAACTATCCAAGGTTTTTCCGACAGAAAATCTGATCGTGTGTACACAGCATTCATTTCTACGTCCTCTCTTTAGCTTGTGTCAGGGATTAGCTCAAGGGGGGCACCTTCCCTGGGAAAAAGGTAGTCCAAACGACAGGATTTCTTAAAAAATCTGACTTTTAGCCAGTTGTATTTTTAAAGGTTGCATGAAAATTAAACAAACAAAACAGAAAATAAATCCTTGTCATCCAGGCACTAACTAAGCATTGCAGGTTTCTAACTCAGAGGTGAAGGGCTTCTCCCAATTACCCACAAAACAAAGATAATGCTAACATTTTCTTTCTCTCACAAAGCAAACTTCACATAAGCAGCTGTCTCAGGTTTTGAGTCCCAGACCAAGAGCAATCCTTTGCTCTAGTCCTGCTTAATTTACACCACCTATTGGTGGACACAAGTGGGCTGCAAAATTTGGTCCGGAACTAACCCTGCCATGAACGCATGCCATGAAGGCATGCAAGGTGAAACATATCGTCCATCAATCACCTCGCCTTTCATAATGTCACACTTGGGAAAGTTACAACACTCCCCCTCCTCTCCACAACGGTGCCACTGTGAGCTGAAGTATTTTCCTCTAAAGCCAGTTCGCTTTGTAAAAACTACACCTCCCAATATCTTCCACAACACTCTCCAGAGCCTGAAAGGGTACTTCGAGGAAGAATCCAGGCACATTGTCTTCCGTGAGAAAGTTGAGAAGTTTAACGCTTTCTTTTTCAGGAAACTCCACTCGGGACACACTCCCTTGTCAGAGCTGCGTGACGAGACCGGAACACTCCAGAAGGGGAAGGAGGCTGTAATGCAAGTAGTTGAAGACTACTACACCAGCCTCTACTCCCCGAAAGAAACAGACACGGAGGCAGCCGACAGGTTCCTGTCAAGTATCACTAACAAAATTGATCCTGCAGGTTCATCGCCTGTCAACGCCCCCCTGGTGTTGGAGGAGCTGCACTCTGCCGCTAAATCCTTTAGGCAGGGCAGGACCCCGGGTTGCGATGGTCTCCCAGTTGAGCTCTATGTAGCCCTGTGGGACCTTGTGGGCCCGGTCCTGCTTGAGCTGTACGAGGAGATGGTGGTGGAGGTTAGAATGCCTCCATCACTGAGAGAGGGGATGATCACGATTTTGTATAAATGCAAAGGGGAGAGACCGGACCTGAGAAATTGGCGTCCGATCTCTCTTTTGAACGTTGACTACAAAATCCTTGCCAAGGTTTTGGCCAACAGGCTGAAATCTGTCATCGGACAGATCATCCACCCGGATCAAACTTGTGGCATTCCTGGTAGAAGGATTGCGGACAGCCTCGCGCTTGTCCAGGACACGGTCCAGTACATTCAGGACCGCGGTGTGCACGCGGCCCTGGTCAGTCTTGACCAGGAGAAGGCCTTTGTCCGTGTCTCCCATGAGTTTATGTGCAGAACCCTGCGCAGGTTTGGTCTTGGGGAACTGTTTTGTTCATATGTGAATGTTATGTATAAGGACATTTGTAGTTTGGTGTTGGTAAATGGCTGGAAAACTGACCCCTTCGAGGTTCTCTCGGGGGTCAGACAAGGCTGCCCTCTCTCACCTCTGCTTTTGTTTGCTGTATAGAGCTATTCGCCCAAAGCATCAGACGGAACCCAGAGATCAGAGGGATCACCGCACCAGGACCGGAAAGACGGGAGGTCAAGTGCTCGCTCTACATGGATGACGTGATGGTGTTCTGTGCCGACCGGCGCTCCATCGACACACTCATCCAGACATGCGAGGGCTTTGGCCAAGCTTCAGGTGCAAAGGTCAACTGCGGGAAGTCGAAAGTCATGCTCTTCGGAAAGTGGTTCCTGCCTTCTTCTGCACCCATACTGTTCAGCCTCAAAGCGGACTTCATCAAAATTCTTGGAGTCTGGTTTGGAGCGGAGGGTGCAGCCCTGAAGTCCTGGGAGGAAAGACTGGCTAAGATGAGACAGAAGTTTGGACTTTGGAGCAACAGAGAACTTACCATCGAAGGGAAAACACTGGTACTCCACAGCGAGATTCTCCCTGTGTTGCAGTACCTCGCCCAGGCTTCACCAGGGCGGTGTTTCACTTCATCTGGAGCTCCAAAATGGACAGAGTGAAGCAGACTGTTATGTTCAAGGAACCTCTCAAGGGCGGTAAGGGCGTGCCCGACATCGCCACATTACTGAGGGTGTTCTTTGCTTGTAACTGCATCCGCAGGACTTTGGTTGACAGAACTATGGACTCTGGCGGTAACTCCATGTCCAATTTCTTCCTCCTGCCTCTTTGGAAGTCTCTTGGATGGGACAAATGGGACAGTTCCGTCCCCTATAATTGGGACACTCCATGGTATTCCTTGGATACTTTCAAGTTCATCAAGGAGCTGGGGCTGCATGGAGTTAAGCCTGACTTGTGGAAGCCAAAAACTATCCACAAGTTGATTAGAGCATCGGACTATTCCAGGCCTCCCTTCAGCCACTTGCAAAGTGGTCTGGAAGAATGTTTCTTCAAAGAGACTCACCAACAGGCACAAAGATCTGGCATGGATGGCAATCCAAGGGGGATTGCGGCTCAGGACATTCTTGCATGCCAGAAACCTGTGCAGATACAGGCACTGCCCCTTTTGTATCATCCAGGAAGAAACAGCTTATCATGTTTTCTGGGAGTGCCCCTTTGCACAGGACCTGTTGAGGGCCCTGGAACCTGAACTTAAAGACTTTTTACCACAGACTGCTATTACACACTTTGGTGTGTTAAATGGACTCTTCTGTGGAACCCATTCACAGGAGGACATTGACAGTGCCTGGCGGGTGCTGTGTTGCTTTAAGGACGCCTTATGGTGCGCCAGAAAGCGCCTCATCCACCAGCGGAAGAGGATGTCCATCGAGGACTGTCGCAGACTGACCTTCAGCCTGCTGAAGGAATATACCTTGATGAACCTTAAGGAGGAAGAGGACGTCTGAAGATTTCCCCTTCCTGCCCCTCCCCCACCTGTAAGTTTACACTTGCAGTTAAATAAAGCTTCGGGCCTATGAACTCTTTTTTCCCTCCCCTACCCCACCTCCCCCCCCCCCCCCCATCACACCCGTCGCCCAGTTGAATGCTACTTTGACAGTATATGACATTGACATTTCTTGACACGTTTTTGAAGTACTGTTTTCAGGGTAATGCGGCACCATGCATGATGTGATGTTTCGGGGTTTCATTACTCTGCGCAACACATCAGGCTTCATACCGCAGGATGGATGAATGTAATTTATTTGTATGCTTGGAACTGTATTGTTATGTAGTGTATTTGTGGGCTGCGTCGCAGTACAGAGTGGAATGTACCCTGTTGAAGTATTTGTTCTTTGTATATTTGCTTTGCAAAATAAACTTAAATAACTCTCTCCAGAGACTTTAGCAGTTCTCAATGCACACCATAGTGGATGGCTTCACGCCAGCTGCTTTATGTTCTGACTAGGTTGTACCTGCAGTCATGCCTATGTAAATGTTTCCTTTCCTTCCTGCCAGAGCCGGAGACTGGGCTACATGTACATTTAATAAACCAAAACTGACCAAATAAGAGACCGTCATTCTTAGGGTTTACATGCTTTAATGTCATTCCTACAACAATTACAGATCAGTAACATTAGAGAACAAACAATTTGCTTGTATTTGTATAGTAAGTCAATGACCTGCACATTCTTTAACATATTTACTTTTAATTATAATTATGATAAAAAAAAAAAAGAAGTCATTCATCAGAACCAGTGATATTTCTGTTGTCATTCAGTTGTCCTGCTGTATGCTGAATGGCTGCTTTGAGCAATGCTGTTAATTTTTATTTGTTTAGTTTTTATTTATCAACTTCTGTAAATAATCACATATCACGTTTCTTAATATTATACTAAACATGTTTACAGCTCCTAAATGTATATTTCTTTTGCTTAGTAATAAATTAGTGGTAATAAATCAAAAGTTCTATGTGCAAATGATGGCTAAATAGTCAATTTTATGGTACATTAGAGAGTATATGAGCTTATTAGTGGATGTACATTAAACAAGAACACATGTATGTCATTAACTCATATGATGACATATGAAATTGGTCTAATGTAAACTTAATAGTCTGCAAAGAAAGAAAAAATATGTATGAGAATCCAAAGTAGTTAGGCAATATTCCAATTAATATCATTAAGATCTAAAGAAAAAAATGAAAAATGTTAGTCATAGGTCAATTGATACATTGCTAACTTATAACAGTTATTTACTTGGCAATTGTCCACAATATTTTCTAGTAGAAACACAAATCTGTGACATGCACATGCCAAGGCCATTTTAACTGAGATTCAAAAAGGGATTTGGTCCAAGCGCTAACATAGAGGAAAGTAATGGATCTAACATTATGAAGATGTAAAGGTGCTCTTATCTCTGCTCCACAACTACAGCTTTGAAGACCTTTGGTATTCTAGATGTCATCCCCTTCTGTAGTCCTTCTAGAGGTGCAAGAGGTGGGGGGGCGTGGCCAGCACCGCATGTGAGCAGTTGCTTCTTCACAGAGCTCCCGCTTTGATCCTACACTGATTTGGTTTCCGGCACTCTAAAAAGCCCGGTTCTCCACCATCCTATCTTGAGAACATCTCCTCATCACCCGGCTGCCATTCCGCTACAGTTGGAGGGCATGATGCCCCGTGGACAGAAGGGAGATAGCTCGTGGCAGGATTCCCAAAATGGCGCTCAGCACAGAAGGCGCGAACGGGGGATAAGGCAAAGGAGGGGGTGAGTAAACAGCTCAAGTACCCCAAAGAGCATACCGGAGAGCCCCCCAAGGATATGAGGTACTATGCCCTGAAAATGGCAGGGAAACTGGGCATGGCAGACTCGCAGCCCCTGGATGATTGTGCTGCCCCCATGCGCAGTACGCTCGGCGCGGGAGCGCGCCTAATTTAAATGGTGCCCTCCCCATTTGAATTGGGCGGGCTTGCGACGAGCAATCTAACGCTACACCGCCGCAAGTTTACAGGTAAGTGTTCTGAGAATCAGGATGTAAACCTGTAGACCTGCGGCGGTGTAACGTAGATCTCATATATTACGCTGCCCAGGAGCAGCGCGAATGTATGAGAATCTGGCCCTAAGCTTTTTTATTTTAAATTGTACACCTTACGAAAGTCTTTGGCTGTATTGCCTTTTTTGCTTCCAACTCTATTATTTTTACACAAGAAATCTTTTGACAAAAACTACTTACTACAAATTTATTTTGGGGGGTAAATCCTTAAAGTTTCTACAAAAAGTAGAAAATCATGAAACACAATATATTGATATAGACAACACAGAAAATAATGAATACCACAAAAAGTATTAAAAAGTAACAGCTCCAGAAGACTGCTGACAGCATAGCTGCACACCCTTGTTGCAGTAAAAAGCCCTTGGGACTGACACAAGGCCGCAAATGGGGAATTGACTTTTATAACACTATGGTTGAGAAATTGAGAAATGCATATCCTCTATTTATATCTATGAAGAAATCAACCAGGAGAGAGTGATACCTTAGGCTTATGATAAAGACACAAGGGATAATTACAGTTGTGGCTTTTTATTTTAGTAGCATTTACAATGGAAATTTCAATTCCATGTTTAACTTTTTAAATGTATTAACAAAAAAAAAGTGTTTTTGTACACATACATTCATGGTTACATAGTATATGAGGTTTAAAAAAAGACACCAGTCCATCAAGTCCAACCCATGTACTTCAACAAAACATAAACTTTTTTGCATGCCATTTTTGTCTTTCTAATGATCTTAAAAACATGTCATATATTTTGTTATTGGGTGAAAGATCTTTAAAAAAAAAAGTGAAATGTTTTATTGTAAAATGTTACATACACAATCATATAAATACTTATTGTGGATCACTGTTTTTTCTCTTTCACTCTTTATCTTCACATTTAAAGATGAAATACTGAAAAATCATTTACTGTTACAGACTTTTATATATGCCATGTGTCCTCTAAAAAAGGAAACAAAATATATTTTTATTAGTTATGTATACAAGTAAATTTTTTAGGGGTTTTACATGTTTCCCATAATTACAGTTAGATAAAGCCCATCTAGAAAAATAGGATTAAACCAGTATGGTTCACAGACCTTAATTTGATCACAGATGAATATCTAATTGATGATGAGTATATAAAAGTCCTTGACATATGAATGCTTAGTGCTGCAGAAGAAACCTAGCACAGTTCTTTGATTAGGTCCCTTGCCTTAGCCATTATTTTTAAAAAAGATCCCCTGTTGTTAACTGTAGATCTTTATCTTGACCCTTCTCTTTTAGGAGATGTCCACACATTCTGCTCATCCATCAAACAAGCTACACATATATGTTGAAAAACACACAAGGGAATCAGATATGCAGTTTAATGATAGTCTTAATGGTAGGCAATCCTTAATTCCTTGCTACACCGGAATTATTCATGCATTAAGCATGCAGTTGTTTAACCAGATCAGCTCTCACAGTTGTACACCCCTATGGACCAGAGCATCTTTTACATTTCTGCCTGTTCATGTAGCAATAACTATGACATTACGACGCACTACCCACAGAATTTCCGCACAGAGGACTCCCGGAAGTGGGTGCAAATACCTGTCTTAGACAGGTATCTGCACCCCCCCTGAAAGGTGTCAAATGTGACACTGAAGGGGGGGAGGGTTCCGATGAGCGGAAGTTCCACTTTAGGGTGAAGCTCCGCTTCAAGGGGAACCCTACACCAAATTAAAAAAATGGCACAGGGATGATTGTGCTGCCCCCAGTGACTGTGTCATGGAGGAGGGGGAGAATGTGCAGGGACCGGGCGCCATGATTGAGCAGAATGCAGGTAGCTCTGACCTGCCGGGGGAGGATGAGGACCCTGGAGTGGAGGGGGGAGAGCAACCTACACTTGCTGCCATAATGAGAGCAGTGAATAAATGCAATGCTTCGGTGAACAACCTGCAGGCATGTTTTGGGAGCCTGGAAGAAGAGATCTGCTTGATCAGGCAAGACATTCAGAAAATAAGGGAGAGGACCACCGCAGCAGAAAGCAGGATAAGTGACATAGAAGATAAACTCCCCCCGCTGATCAGAGATACACAGTCCTCTGCACGGCTGGCTAGGGCCGTGGATATGAGGGCGGAAGATTTTGAGAACCGCCTCATGCGCAATAATGTGCGTATAGTGGGGTTGCCAGAAAAGGTGGAGGGCCGAGACCCCACGCAGTTTGTGGATCAATGGATGGCTGACATGTTTGGCAAGGACGCTTTTACACACCTATATGCTGTTGAGAGGGCTCACAGAGTACCATCTAGGCCTGTGGAAGTGGGCGTGAGCCATGCTAATGAGGCGAGGCCCCATGCAAATGATGGGCCAAGCACCATAGAAGTACTTAAAACGAACCGCGCATGCGCCGTCCCGTGGACGCATCCCAGTGCGCATGCTCAGAATCACGTCGGAGCTACTCCCTAAGATACGACGGATCACTGCCTACGACGTGAACGTAACCTACACCTAGTCTTATTCACGTACAACGTAAACGACAAAAGATACGACGGCTTGTGTTCCCTGGTCCATACCTTTGCATGAGTTGCGCCTCCTATATGGGGAATAACTTTACGCCGGACGTACGACTTACGCAAACCACGTATATTATGCGCCGGGCGGAACTACGTTCGTGAATCGCCGTATCTCCCTCATTTGCATATGTGCATAGAAAATCAATGGGAGCGGCAAATGCGCCCAGCGTAAATATGCGCCCACGATACGACGGCGTAGGCGAGATACGTCGGTCGTAGGAAGCCTATTTTCAGGCATATATAGTTTTGTGGGCACGGCGCACAGATACGACGGCGCATAGTTACACTTACGCGGCGTATCTCGAGATACGTCGGCTTAAGTGCTTTGTGAATTTGTGCCATCATTTTTAGATTTTGCACTGGGTTCTACCAATCTTGCTTCAGCTCATTGTCTTGGTGCATAATAAAACTTGCATCAATTGTTGACCGCAAAGAATAGAATGATGTAAAATGGAGTGGTAACCATTTTGTTTTATGAATGCTTTGGCTCTGTGTATATCCTATCTAACCAGAACTAAAGCAGCATAATCTTATTAAGTGTTGCCACCATGCTTGATAGAAGACATTAAAGTGGGGGTTCACCCTAAAAAAAAATTCTAACATTACAATGAGCTGACCTGTGACACGGACATTATGCTGGTCTTTTTTTTTTTCTTTCATACATACCGTTTTATCTGTATTTTCTCCCCGGATTCCCCCCGGGAGTGGACGTTCCTATTCACAGGGTAAGTGATTGACGTTCTTCCGACCGGCGCATACAGCGCGTCACGAGTTGCCGAAAGAAGCTGAACGTCGGTGCGCAGGCGCCGTATAGAGCCAACCCGACGTTCGGCTTCTTTTGGCAACCCGCGGGAAATCTGGGGAGAAAATACAGATAAAACGGTATGTACGAAAAAAAAAAAAAACAACCAGCATGTCCGTGTCACAGGTCAGCTCATTGTAATGTTAGAATTTTTTTTTAGGGTGAACCCCCGCTTTAAGTACTCCTCCAGCATTCTTTCCTTTTTCTCTTTGGTCCACATATGTTCTCTTTGATCCAAACATCCCAAACTTAGACTTATATGTTCAGATACTTGCAGTCATCCACTGTACACTGTTTGTGGTCTTTTGCAAATTGTAATATTTTTTTATTTGCCCGTTTCAGATAGAGATTTTTTTTTGCATCTCTTCTTCCTTCCATGTCCAGCATTCCAGGTTTCTCTTTTGCTTTTGCACACAACACTGGTATTTGGGTTGTACTACTGTATTTAAGGAAGCAGCCATCCTTAAAGGAGTTGTAAAGGAAACATTTTTTTTGCTGAAATGACTGTTTACAGGGTACAGAGACATAATAGTTAACTGATTCCTTTTACAAATTATTAAAAATAGATAAAAATCAATCATATAATGTACCTGCAGTTTCTAGTTTCGTTTTTGCATGTTGTTTCCTGCTTCTGTGATGTACAGAGCCAATACAGGGCAGTGATGGTTTGGAAAACGAAACTGATTGGTGCTGTGGGGTTTTAGACACACAGTAATCACACCTCCTTGATTAGTGACCACAGAGAGAAAGCTCCCAGTACTGTGGTCATCAGGAAACAGACAACCAGGAAGTGTGGAGATCAGAGAAGAATTACAGCAACTTGAGAGCAAAAATGAACAATGAGGACATAAAAACAGCATCGCATTAAGGTAAAGAAAGCTATTAAGATAAAAAAAAATGTTTTTCTTACAAACCCTTTAATGTTTTCTGTGTGGTTACTGTGTTAGGGCACAATCAACAACTAAAACACATTTCTTTGACAAGTGTGTAACAATTGCACATATGTAAATGTTGGTTAAAGCAGTCAATTCTGTGCTCTTTGGATTTTTTTTCTGTTGGTTTTACTGTGTTTGGGCACCACCAACACCCAATATTTTCACAGTGTGATAGTAGCACAAAATATACAATGTTTGAGCAGGGGTTATGGTGCTTGTGTCTATTAACCATTTGACCCGGAAGGTTTAACCCTCTTCATAACCAGGGTATTATTTTGTCTGGACAGGGTTTCCTAGCTGGGTGATTGATTTATCCCACCTGCTTCTGGAAGAAACCTCCAGAATATAGGGCATATAGTCAAAGGACCAGCATGAATAATTCACATGTCCCAGTAGGTCCATAGAATGAGGCATGCAGAAGATGACTGGGGGGTGATAAAAGTTTGGGAGGCCTTTCCAAAGTGTTTTTCCTCTTCAGAAAGGGTTCAGTTGCCCTGGAGCCATTGCCCCTTGGAGACAGTTACTTAGACAAGGATTACAGTCTGGGCCTCAGCTGGAGGCTGGATAGTTAATGGGTTTTTTGCTTGTCTTGAGGTCTTGGTCAAGAGAAGGATTTTTTATCTCCTTACTAAAGATCTACTGTGGATGCTGGGTGGCAGACAGCTCCCGGAACCTGATTTGGGACTGTGGTGTGTGCTTGCTCCTGCTTTTCTATTAAGAGGTTTGTCCTCCCATTAATTTCTACTATTTTGTTTGGAGTATCCTGTGATCCTAAACCCTTCTCCTGTACAAGTTCTACAGAAATGAATAGTAAAAAGACATCCCCTAGATGGAACCATTATTGATGGTGTGCATGAGACTGTATATGTGACTGGAAGTTTCTGTACAACTGTGGAAGATCTAGG
Source organism: Rana temporaria (assembly GCF_905171775.1). Classification (NCBI taxonomy): domain Eukaryota; kingdom Metazoa; phylum Chordata; class Amphibia; order Anura; family Ranidae; genus Rana; species Rana temporaria. The sequence goes on from NC_053491.1 coordinate 276,866,265, forward strand.
CATATTCCCTTACGAATCCTTATGAATCATGGCATTGTGATTATTTGATTGTGTTCAGCATAACAATTGCCTCACCCCCTGCAATGTGAGTTTGTGGATTGTTTTTGTGGTTGGCATGCAATATAGTGTGTTACTGAATTAAAGATCACAACAGGCTATGCTCTGTGACGTGTTTTGCCCCATTTGACAATTTATATAATGTCAATACCTTTAGGGCCAGATTCTCAAAGGCGTTACGACGGCGCAACACCATTAGCACCGTCGTAACACCTCATCTGGCCCCGGGTATCTATGCAACTGATTCTCAGAATCAGTTGCGCATAGGTACCCATTAGATCTGACAAGCGTAAGGCTATTACGCTGTCAGATCTTAAAAGTAATTTTTTTTCCCGCCGCTAGGTGTCGCATCGTCGCTTTTCCCCGTCGTCTATGCAAATTAGGTAAGTACGGCGATTCCCGAACATACGCGAGGTCGACGCAGCGAATTAACGTCGTTTGCGTAGCGTACCCGACGCGTAAGGTTGCCCCTGCTAATTAGCAGGCGCAACCAATGTTAACGATGGCCGTCGTTCCCGCGTCGAATTCAATAAAAATGACGTCGTTTGCGTAAGACGTCCGCGAATGGCGCTGGACGCCATTTACGTATACATCTAGGCAAATGACGTCGGGGCGACGTCATTTAGCGCAATGCACGTCGGGTAATTTACCTGACGGAGCATGCGCAGTACGCTCGGCGCGGGAGCGCGCCTAATTTAAATGGTGCCCTCCCCATTTGAATTGGGCGGGCTTGCGACGAGCAATCTAACGCTACACCGCCGCAAGTTTACAGGTAAGTGTTCTGAGAATCAGGATGTAAACCTGTAGACCTGCGGCGGTGTAACGTAGATCTCATATATTACGCTGCCCAGGAGCAGCGCGAATGTATGAGAATCTGGCCCTAAGCTTTTTTATTTTAAATTGTACACCTTACGAAAGTCTTTGGCTGTATTGCCTTTTTTGCTTCCAACTCTATTATTTTTACACAAGAAATCTTTTGACAAAAACTACTTACTACAAATTTATTTTGGGGGGTAAATCCTTAAAGTTTCTACAAAAAGTAGAAAATCATGAAACACAATATATTGATATAGACAACACAGAAAATAATGAATACCACAAAAAGTATTAAAAAGTAACAGCTCCAGAAGACTGCTGACAGCATAGCTGCACACCCTTGTTGCAGTAAAAAGCCCTTGGGACTGACACAAGGCCGCAAATGGGGAATTGACTTTTATAACACTATGGTTGAGAAATTGAGAAATGCATATCCTCTATTTATATCTATGAAGAAATCAACCAGGAGAGAGTGATACCTTAGGCTTATGATAAAGACACAAGGGATAATTACAGTTGTGGCTTTTTATTTTAGTAGCATTTACAATGGAAATTTCAATTCCATGTTTAACTTTTTAAATGTATTAACAAAAAAAAAGTGTTTTTGTACACATACATTCATGGTTACATAGTATATGAGGTTTAAAAAAAGACACCAGTCCATCAAGTCCAACCCATGTACTTCAACAAAACATAAACTTTTTTGCATGCCATTTTTGTCTTTCTAATGATCTTAAAAACATGTCATATATTTTGTTATTGGGTGAAAGATCTTTAAAAAAAAAAGTGAAATGTTTTATTGTAAAATGTTACATACACAATCATATAAATACTTATTGTGGATCACTGTTTTTTCTCTTTCACTCTTTATCTTCACATTTAAAGATGAAATACTGAAAAATCATTTACTGTTACAGACTTTTATATATGCCATGTGTCCTCTAAAAAAGGAAACAAAATATATTTTTATTAGTTATGTATACAAGTAAATTTTTTAGGGGTTTTACATGTTTCCCATAATTACAGTTAGATAAAGCCCATCTAGAAAAATAGGATTAAACCAGTATGGTTCACAGACCTTAATTTGATCACAGATGAATATCTAATTGATGATGAGTATATAAAAGTCCTTGACATATGAATGCTTAGTGCTGCAGAAGAAACCTAGCACAGTTCTTTGATTAGGTCCCTTGCCTTAGCCATTATTTTTAAAAAAGATCCCCTGTTGTTAACTGTAGATCTTTATCTTGACCCTTCTCTTTTAGGAGATGTCCACACATTCTGCTCATCCATCAAACAAGCTACACATATATGTTGAAAAACACACAAGGGAATCAGATATGCAGTTTAATGATAGTCTTAATGGTAGGCAATCCTTAATTCCTTGCTACACCGGAATTATTCATGCATTAAGCATGCAGTTGTTTAACCAGATCAGCTCTCACAGTTGTACACCCCTATGGACCAGAGCATCTTTTACATTTCTGCCTGTTCATGTAGCAATAACTATGACATTACGACGCACTACCCACAGAATTCCCGCACAGAGGACTCCCGGAAGTGGGTGCAAATACCTGTCTTAGACAGGTATCTGCACCCCCCCTGAAAGGTGTCAAATGTGACACTGAAGGGGGGGAGGGTTCCGATGAGCGGAAGTTCCACTTTAGGGTGAAGCTCCGCTTCAAGGGGAACCCTACACCAAATTAAAAAAATGGCACAGGGGTCTCCCTCAAAATCCATACCAGATCCTTCAGGTCTGGTATGGATTTTAAGGGGAACTCCGCACCAACATTAAAAAAAATGGTATGGGGTTCTCCTCAAAAATCCATACCAGACCCTTATCCAAGCACGCAACCTGGCAGGCTGCAGGAAAAGAGGGAGGGGACAAGAGAGCGGCCCCCCTTCTGAACCATACCAGGCCACATGCCCTCAACATGGGGAGGATGTTCCCATGTTGATGGGGACAAAGGGCCTCATCCCCACAACCCTTGCCCGGTAGTTGGGGGGTCTGCGGGCAGGGGGCTTATCGAAATCTGGAAGCCCCCTTTAACAAAGGGGACCCCCAGATGCTGCCCCCCCATATGAATTGGTAACAGGGTACATTGTACCTCTACCATTTCACCCAAAAAAGTGACAAAAAAGGAAAAAAACACACACATAGCTTGGGACAAGTCCTTTAATAAAAAATCTAAAAAAATTCCTGCTCTGTAATCCTTCTACAACCCGGGCCCATCGCCACGAATGCATCTAATGCATATCACCCTTTGGCCAGCCATATTTGCATATTACTCCCAGGGGGCCTTTCAGGGCTAATCTGTTTCTCTTTCGCTGTTTGTATTTGATGGCGGTGCTCTCCATCCAGCTCGGGGGCTGCGATGTGCATAGGGGAGTTCTATTTCTGATCTCTTACTGTCCTTCCCTGTCTGACACAATGGGTGTTTCCCTACGCCATTTTGTTTTTAATTTTGGCGCAGGGTTCCCCTTAATATCCATACCAGACCTGACTTTTTTTCCTTTGGAAATGTCATTTTGTGCAGGGACTTTTCTAAGAACGATTTTTTTCCCTATTCGCATGTTCTGCTGCGAACCCAACCCGGGGGTGTTCGGCTCATCCCTAGCCCAAACAGTGGCAAAGATGCATAAGCCTGTATAGTGCCTGCTCCTGTCACAGAGTGATACTAAATGCACTGGGACAGCAACAGCCGGCGATACCTGAATGGAAGACTGTTTTTAAAAGTACGTTTATTGCTAAAATCACAGGCCCAGATTCACATAGAGCGGCGTATCTCTGTGCGGGCGTAGCGCATCTCATATGCGCTACGCCAACGTAACATAGAGAAGCAAGTACACTGGGCCAGATTCACGAATAATTGCGGCGGCGCAACGTAACCCGTTTACGTTACACCGCCGCAAGTTTTCAGTGTAAGTGCCTGATCCACAAAGCACTTACCTCTAAACTTGCAGCGGTGTATCGTAAACACGTCCGGCGCAAGCCCGCCCAATTCAAATGGGGGCGTGTACCATTTAAATTAGGCGCGCTCCCGCGCCGAACGTACTGCGCATGCTCAGTTTAGAAATTCCCGCCGTGCTATGCGCGATGTCATGTCATTTTTTAGAACGGCGACGTGCGTAGCGTCCATTCGTATTCCCAGACGTCTTACGCCAAAACAAAAAAAAATTGAAATTCGACACGGGAACGACGGCCATACTTTAACATGGCTCGACTAAAGTTAAGCCATGTTAAAGCAGGTGTAAATTTGCGACGGGAAAAAATTACTAGCAACGACGTAACGAATGCGAAAACCGTTGTGGATCGCCGTAAATGCTCATTAGCATACCCGACGCAGGAAAACAACGCAAATTCCACCCCGCGGCGGCCGAGGTACTGCATCCTAAGATCCGACGGTGTAAGTCTATTACACCTGTCGGATCTTAGGGCTATCTATGCGGAACTGATTCTATGAATCAGTCGCATAGATACTCTGAGAGATACGACGGCGTATCAGAGATACGCCGTCGTATCTCTTCTGTGAATCTGGCCCAAAATTCACAAAGCACTTGCTCCCTAAGTTAAGGCGGCATAGCGTAAATGGGCCGGCGTAAGCCCGCTTAATTCATATTAGGAAGGTAGTGGGCGTGTTGTATTAAAATTAGCCGTGACCCCATGTAAATGAATTCCCGAACGAACGGCGCATGCGCGCGCATGCTCAGAATCACGTCGAATTTACGCCCTAAGATACGACGGCTCAATGGCAACGACGTGAACGTAACCTACGCCCAGCCCCATACAACTTACGTAAACGACGTAAAATCCGACGGCAGTTCCGACGTCCATACCCTAAATGACTTAGACCAGCTATTTGGTGGTGTATCTTTACGCCGCATGTACGCCTTCTGTAAACGGCGTAGCTTACTGCGACGGGCGCAAGTGCGTTGGTGAATCAGCGTATCTCACTAATTTACATATTCGACGCATAAATCAATGGAAGCACCCCTAGCGGCCAGCGTAAATATGCACCCAAGATACGACGGTGTAGGAGACTTACGTAGGTCGTAGGAAGCCAAAATTCAGGCGTATCTCATTACAAGAATAAGGCGCATAGATACGACGACGCATCAATGGACTTACGCGGCGTATATAAAGATACGTCGGCGTAAGTCTTTGTGAATCCGGCTAGCGGCTTGTATATGGGCATATCTGTTCTGCAGTGGTTGCTGGACTGCTTTCAAACGAATCCATAGGTGGGGCGCTGTGCACCTGTGGGTTGCCTGCATGGAGCCATAGACTTCTGTTATTACCTGTGGACTTGGTGAGCTTTCAGAAAGTGCCCCACACCTCCAGTATATAATTGAATTATTTGGCAAAGTGAAGCTAACCTGCAGGAAAACCATAGGAGCATTGGTGCGGACCAACGGTGTGGGTAAACCACAGAGCATCAGTGTGAAAGCAGCCTAGGCCCCTTTCACCCAATCGGTCCAACCCAATCAGACCATCCATTCACCTCTATGGAGCAGCAGATGTAAACAGACTTGTGTCTGTTTACACCTGCCTACCTCCAATCCGATCTGCTAAAAAAAAACAGAAGGGAATCTATCCCCTTCCATAAGGCCGATCGAATCGGAGGGCCCATAGAGAAGAGCAGACTGTATCCGTGTCTGCTTTGCATATGGACACAGACCTTTCATCCGCCCGCTCCACTCATTGTGGCCCCCGAACGGTTACCAAGCCGCATAAGTGTCCCTTACTCTTCAAAAGTTTGGATACCCCAGCTTTAAGTATTACTAAAATCACTGCTTCCTGCAATACCTTTGGTATATGTTCCCGAGGGCAGTGTCCAGGTCATATGCTATTTGTTTGACAATCCCTAGAAAATGGTCATCACTGTTTCTTAACGTTTCCCCTCCATTTGACTTCAATAGGGTTCAAATTCTCCAACCAAACTTTAGTCATGTTCGCTCAATCTGACCAAAACCAAACCCAGGTGTGTTTTACTCTGCACTTATCTCTACCACCATTGCAAAATAAATCTGAACGTATCTTTCATCAACTTAAAACAAAACCCGACTGAAAAATAAAATATAAAATGCCCCCATCAGCACCTCTTTTCTACAACTAAATGTCCTCAGACTTCTGAGTTGAATCAGAGCCAGCATCATTCAACCCATTACCCCTGTTCCTGAGCCTAAGCTGTCATATACCAGCCCCCTGCCTGTGACTAGACAGTGAAAAAGAAGCACCACAAAAGTGAGCTCATCTCTCACTCATCACTTGGCATTCTCCTACAAGCTAGCTCCTTGTCAAAACACGAACTTATCTGTTCTTTGTGCTTTTTTTTCCCTCTCCCTCCCTAAGGTCTGCTGTACAAGGACTGCAAGATTCTGATACCATGTAACATTTAAGTCAGGGGTGCCCAACCAGTGGCGTGGCCCGCGGAGCCCTCTGCTGTGGCCCGCGGCCTCCTGTTCTGGGATGGTGGGTTGACAAGCACATATCGCAGGTTGCCATCCCAGAACATCAGTGTTGATCCAACAGTAGAATAAATAAACGGCTGCAGAGAAGAGCCACATAGGCCGATGCTGCCTGCATAGCGCCAGCTCCTGTCACAGGTGGAGTGATACCAAATACACTCTGCCTGGGACAGCAACAGCTGGCAATACCTGAATGGAAAACTGTTATTAAAGTTTTATTACTAATATCAAAGAGTATATTTGGGCATATCTTTTCTGCAGTGGTTACCGGGCAGCTTTCAAACTGATCCCCAGGTGCACCTGTGGGTTACCTGCACTGAGCCAGAGTTCTGTTATTACCTGTGAGTTTGGTGAACTCTAAGGCCTCGTACTCACGACCAAACATGTCTGCTGAAACTGGTCCGCGGACCAGTTTCAGCGGACATGTTCGTTCGTGTGTAGGCAGTAACGTACAGAATTCCAGCAAACAATCGTCGGCCAGACCGTTTTCCAACGAACAACTGTTTCCTGGTCTTGCTTTAAAACAGTCTGCTGGAATCGTGTCCGTCAGACATGTTCGGTCGTCTGTACACAAAAGCAGCGTACAAAAACCCCGCGCATGCTCAGTCCAAATGAGGAGACGGGAGCGCTCGTTCAGGTAAAACTCGCGTTTCTTTGGGATATGGCACATTCGTCATTAGAAACCTTTTATTCTAGCAAGAGAACAATGTCTTAAAAAGGCGCACTAAACCACATTTTAAAGCCTCGTTTTCTTAATTCTTCTCTTGCTAGAATAACCCCGTTCTCTTGCTGATGCAATTTCAATAGAGTTGTCCCATACTGAAATGTCACATTTCTTGCTTGTGATGTAATCCTTTAATAATGTTTTCTATGCCAGACGTGTGTTTTGGTTGGTGGTCCTCCATAATTTAGAGTAGTCATTTTTGTAAAGGAATGTGCATTTTTTTTATTTTTTTTTTGTTTCTAGTTATGTCACCATTTAAACAATTTTTTTTTTACATGTTTTTTTAAATTAATTTTTTTTTTTGGTGTTTCATTAGAGAATATTAAACCATGTTGGCACACCAAATGTCCCCCCCCCCCCCCCAAGGAGTGTGTCCTTTGTAAATTACCCATTGTATATTTATTAAAGGTTTGCTGCCTAATAATCCCCACAGTATATCAAACAATAGGCATGTTTTCAAATTAAAGCAAAAGGCCTTTTATTCAGGCAAATGTCATCACAAAAAATAAAAAGAACGGCAGCACTAGAATAGATAGCAAACTATATGCAAACTTGCATTTCCAACATGGTGAAGGATAAACTTCCAAGCCTCAGGAGCCAAACACAAAAATATGAAGCAGCAGCACACAAACAAAGGAACCCAAACTGTGGTAGTACAAACAAGATGTCCTTTATGTGGAAGGAAATGGAAGGCAGAAAATCAACGTTTCCTCCTCTTTCCAGCCTTCCCTCCAGGCAGCCTTCCAGCGGATCGAACACGGGGTCTTGCAGGTGGGGTTGATGTGGCAGCAGGAGGATGGTGTTCCGCAAGCCGGGCTGGATCACATAGCCCAGTGTCTGGGGTCAGCAGGCCCCTCTGCATCCACCAAAGGACCTGGTTCATCAGGGCCTTTGCCAGTCTTCTCTGGTCCTCCTCCCCTTCATTTAAATCATGGGCCAATGAGGCACTGAAGGCCTCTGTGGGGTTGAGGGGGGCCCTCATGATGGCGCTTGCCTCCTGGATCATGCGGAGGCTTGCCTCCTCCACAGGCCTCAACTGCCTCCTTCGGCCTGATGGCCTCACCTGGGGGGGAGAAGACTGGCTGGTGGTGGTTCTCCTGGCCGGGTGGACCTGCTGCAGGCCACTGGGCCCAGCCTCCTCCTGGCTGCCACTGACCCCGGCCTCCTCCTGGCTGCCACTGACCCCGGCCTCCTCCTGGCTGCCACTGACCCCGGCCTCCTCCTGGCTGACAGACACCTGAGGATCTGCCACCTCCTGGCTGATCTCTTCTTCCTGTGTGGAAAAAAAAGGAATTTTTTTACAATTTCGCTAAATAAAACCACACTCATTTTCATGTTTTTCGTTTAGTATTTTCTGTTCATTATTACTTGAATACACTCTACTTCTGACCCCTGCAGTTGTCATCCCTGACACCTATTTGTCTGTACACCTTTTTGTTTGCTTTTTCCCAGCTTGGTTTTTTTTTTACAATATCTAATCATTAATCCACCAAGAATTATTTACGCCATAAATATAGAGGAAACTACTATACCTCCTCATCGAAGGGTGGCAGATCTGCATCTCTGTCAGCCAGGCCCTCTTCCTCCGACTCTGCAGGGCTGTGGTCATCTGGGGAATGTCCGCTGGAAGGTAGCATGGAGGAAAGGTTGGAAGAAAGACTGGACATCGTTTTCCTGCCTTCCATTTCGTCCCGCAAAAAAGCCATCTGTTTATAATACCACAGTTTGGGTTCCTTTGCTTGTCTTGCTGCTGCTCCCGATTTTTGGCTTTTATTAGCTTTGTATGCTCTCCTGTATGTGCTTCTGAGGTTGGCAAGTTTATCCTTCACCATGTTGGCAGTGCATCCTGGCACCCAAGTTTGCATATAATTTGCTAGCTCTTCTAGTGCTGCCGCTCGTACCTCTTTATTGCAATATAAAGAGTGCTTTGAATTCCACAGGATGGGCGTGTCCTGGTATTTTTGAAGTAAGGCCTCTATAGATTCCTTGCTTTGTAGGAGGTCCATTGTAATTTTTCCCAAATTATATTTCTTTTTGAGTCTAGATTACAAAAACATAAACCACAGAAAAATAAATATTCCAAAGGATCAGCGTTGACCTTGATCTAATATGTGTCTTCAAATTTATTACCTATATCTAATTACAAACACAGTCTCTCTTGTTTAAACAATGATTGGCAGCTCGGCCGCATTGCTTGTACCAAACATTGATTTGCTAGATGCAGAGCCATTGTTCACATTGCAGTAAATATTTTAAATATATAAAATTAAACAATGCTTACAAATGACAGTTTTCATCTAGGCACTCTTTCATGTGTAAATCTCATGCCCCTGACAATGGATGACATAAAAGACACTTCCTAATGACCTCTGTACAACCAACACTTGAACAATACTTTGCCTGATCTGAATACACCATTCAAAAACTTGTCAATGAGGTACAGCATTGTTCACATCTCTATTTTGTGAGGTGTCCAAAAGCATTTGGATACCAAAATAACATTGTGGTACCCCATAGACAGAATAGCTTAAAAAGGGTGCAACCAACAGCCCAAACCCCCATCCCATGTGTCTACATTTTCAAGGCCTCTGCTGATCACATTTTTAATTTCCTTACCTTCCTGTCTCTCGCTCCTCGTTTCTCACGCTCGCCTAATTACCGCGTAAGATGCGTAATCACGGCGTAAACCTTTTAAACACTCCGCGTATTTATGAAACCCCGCCCTCGTCACCTTTGCGAGGCCCCTAATCAATGAGTTTAGGAAATATGGCGTTAACTGTGTATGTTCTGGATGCGCTCGAAGATTCTCCGCGTAACCGACGTAAACACGTTGTTTGCATTCTCTACACTCCGCGTATGTATAAAACGCCGCCCTCTTCTCCGCCCATGGCGTAAGAATTCATCTTTTCCACGCCCATAATCTCTGTGGGAAAGGAAAGATGGCGATGTCACACGAGCGGGCACGATGCTCTCATGCCACAAGTGAAGGGACAGAGGCAGGGACGTCCCGATCAAGGAAAAGAAGATATAAAGCCACTAATATGCGGTTCCAGGAAATGGTGGAGTTAGTTTACATCATGCGAAAGAAGGACTATGATGGTGAATTAGGGCCATACAAGACCCCTAACCGCCGAAAGGCACATATTATGGACAAGGTGGCGAGGAGAATGCAGAGAATGTTTGGGATCACCAGGTCCAAGGAACAGCTGAGGAAACGATGGTCAGACTTAAAATTGAGGGAGCCACATCAGATGAAGAAAATACTTAAAATTCTGCGTAAAAGTAAGTAAATATATATTGGGGTTGGGGGGGGGGGGGGTGATTGTCTGCAATAATGTGTTGCCATGTATATTTCACCATCTGCCTCCTTGGCCTGCTTGTAATTTTAAAGACATGTTGTCATTTATTTTTTAGGACATAAATAACTACATATTTACAAACAGTGTTCTTAGTAAACAACGTAACATCACATAGTTTATCAGAAAGGCTCGGTTATTCCAGGAACAACACACCTGGACATGGCTCACTGGCCAAAAACTTTGTTTGTAAACATTGTGTAAAAGCTAGTTCTAGAAAAAAAAAGTATGAGAATGGGAAAGGCAAACAGGATACATTCTAAAAACAGTGGTACTAAAGCAGATGTTTTCACATCTGCAATGCAGAGCACCTGTGTCTCCACAAATAAAAAATGGGTTTTGGTAGGGTCTCCCAGAAATACAGTTTAGGGGGGACATCCATGTGTGTCACTTTGCTAAAAAGGGGCAGGATCAGAGCTTGCCATATAGAAGTAATTGCTAAATGTAGGTTTGGTGAAAGATAAAAGTAACTAAATGAAAGCATCTTCTAAGCAATGTGTGCGATTTATGCTCTCCAATATCTGTGTGCTGATGAGTCTACATTTTTTTTGTTTTATTTCAGGGGAAAGAAGTCGCCAGCATTTGGAGGAGGCAGAGAGGGCCAGACAAGGCCAAAATCTGCCATCTCAACATGTGGAGGAGGAGGAGGATGTGGAAGGAGAAGAGGATGTGGAAGGAGAAGAGGATGTGGAAGGAGAAGAGGATGTGGAAGGAGAAGAGGATGTGGAAGGAGAAGAGGATGTGGAAGGAGAAGAGGATGTGGAAGGAGAGGAGGATGTGGAAGGAGAAGAGGATGTGGAAGGAGAGGAGGAAGGAAGAAAGGAGGAAGGAAGAGAGGAGGAAGAAGTAATTTTGGACTTAGAAGTCATAGCAGATGAAGGGCAAGTGGCGGAAGAACAATTTGGCGAATTGAAAGAAGGTGGATTGATGGATGAAGGAGGAGTCCAAGATGATGGGGAAGTGGTGGAAGAAGGAGGAGTGATTGAAGATGATGGGGAGGTGGTGGAAGAAGGAGGAGTGATAGAAGATGTCGAAGAGGTGGAAAGGAGAAGCCCATCAGGTCAGTGTCACCCTAGCTTGATTCAAAAAAACATATGTAGATAGGCCTCATCGAAAAATAATGTTGTAAATGCCTTTTTTTTTGTTGGTTTTAGGGGAGGAGGATGGTGTGCCAATATTTTCACGTGCAAGTGCTGCTATAATTATTCAGCAGGTAATGGAGTGCAGCACTGAAATGCACAATATGCGTGAAAGGATGTTTCTCATGGAACAGAATGTAACAAATGTGCTTTTGGAATGCAGCACGGAAATGGACAATATGCGGCAAAGAATGATGGTCATCGAATCTAATTTTAAGAACATTATTGACATGATGGGCCGTGTCAAAGACTGAAACACCCCCCGCCCATCCCCCGCCCCCACAAACATTTTTACAGTTTGAATAATGAATACGCCAAAATTTGAAGATACACACACAGTGTGCCAACATGTGCTATCTGCCATCACAGAATATCTAATGTCTGTGCTTTGTGGGTCCAACCCCCTCCTCCATCCTCAAGTAGTTGAGAGGAAGGGTTTGCTCCCACAAAACACAGACATTGATCACCCATGATGTCAGATAGCACATGTGGCCATTTGTCTGTTGAACCAATGACATTTGGCGAGTTTGCACTGAATGTGTGTATCTTCCAATTTTGGCGTGTTCCAGTGTGAAAGCACACCATGACTGACTGCTGTTGTGAGTTTTTATATTTTTGGAATAGGATTTTGTTACTTTTTGACCATGTTGAACATTTTGGGATACTATAAAGTTTAGACCATAAAGAATAAACAACGGTAAAAAATTTAAAATATATATATATAGAATTATAAATCTCTCTAATCACTGAATTTAGTGAAGTAGAGATTTGACTCCAAATTCTCACCTAAAAATTTAGTTTTAGAAAAACACACCAAAAACAAAAAAAATGTTAAAAAAATTATTGTTTTTTGTGCATAAAAAATATGCCCAAAAAAAAAATTAAGGCGCTAAACACCCCACCAAATATAATCTATATATATATATATATATATGTAAACAATAAATCTAACTATATTTGATAAAAAAAAAAGTGAACTTGTTAATAAATGTATAATCTGCATAATATTTTTGGTTGAATTACCTGAAAAAAAAAAAAAAAAAAAAAAAAAATTTTTTTGACTCCTAAGTACAAAAGCAGGGAGTAATGAAAAAAATATAAAATAATTTTTGGGGTCATGAACAAGCAAAAATTAAAATACTTGACCTCAAAATTTACAAATGGAGTTGCTTATTATTTCTAGACTCAATACCCTGTTTGTAGATGAGTGAATACTGTGCAAAATGTGGTTAGTTACTAAAAGTGGAGAAATCAATTATGCATTACAATTGAAGAAGTTAGTTAGAGAACCAGGAAGACAGAGAAAAAGAGAAAAAGCATTAATGACAAACAACTGTATAAAGTCCAATGGTCTAATTATTTATTATTTGAGAGAATATTCCTTTCTTTGGGGGCCGAATTAGAAAGAAATATGATCTGGCATAGCAATGGCCCCCCGACCCATGAAGTACTCAACATATTTGTCGCGTACCTCACGAGCTGATTGGGGGGCCAAGCCAGCGCGACCAGTGTCCAGCCCGGGAAGGGGATCTGAGGGTAGTCTTGCCTCAGAACCGATGTCGGGTAGGTACGTCTGGGAGTGCCTGCGTAAAAAGTTGTGCAAAATGCAGCAGGCAAATACAACGGTGTCCAATTTATATTCCGCCAGATGTATCGATGTCCTGAACAGGCGGAACCGGTTGGTGAGTATCCCAAAGGCATTCTCGACTACCCTCCGAGCCCTGGCCAACCGAAAATTAAACACACTCCTCTCTGAGGTGAGGGTCCTCTGGGGAAAAGGCCGCATGAGGTGAGGACCAAGCCCGAAAGCCTCGTCCGCTAGGAACACAAACGGAAGTCCTTCCACATTATCTTCATCTGGTGGCAATGCCAGACCACCAGCTTGGAGACGATCATAGAAATCAGTCCGTGCGAACACTCCCCCATCAGACATCCGGCCGTTCTTCCCCACGTCCACATATAGAAACTCATACTGTGCCGACACCACCGCCATCAACACAATACTATGATAACCCTTGTAATTATAATAGTAGGACCCCGAGCGGGGTGGGGGCACAATGCGGACGTGTTTCCCATCTATTGCTCCACCGCAGTTTGGAAAATCACACCGCTGGGCAAATTGGGAAGCCACAGACTGCCATTCCTGTGGTGTGGAGGGTAGCTGTGGGGACAAACAAAAAAAGAGATTTAGTACTTTGTAACAAAAACATCCTACAAGCATCCTTGTGACAGTTCACAGTATTAAAATTGCATTAGAAAAATGTGCATGGAGAATTTGGGAAATGAAATATATAGGGCCACTTCATTAAGAGACTCCACAGCCCTCTGATGGGGACAATAAAAGTTTGAAGGGGGGGGGGGGGGGGACACAAAAACCAAAAAGTCCTGTTTGAAAAAATGGCAAGGTGGGTTTGTCCCTAGGATAGCATGCTGGACAGGTTAATATTGGGTAAGGGACAAATATGCAGGTAGGCCAAGAATAAAACATGTAAAGCTGATATCAACATGCATAGGGAGAAAAGGTAACGTTAGTTAAACACACAGCATATCTGGGAAAATAAAAATAAAGTTAGTTGGCCACATTATTAGAGCCAGGAAACTTACCTTAATATACTCCTCATGCATAACTTTGATGATGGCAGCACACGTGTCCGGTATGATGACCCCAAGCGCCTGCGGAGAGATGCCTGTCGAGAACTTGAGGTCCTGCAGGCTCCTCCCAGTCGCCAGGTACCGCAACGTGGCAATAAGCCTCTGCTCGGCCGTGATGGCTTGGCGCATCACAGTGTCCTGCCTCGTGATATAGGGGGACAGAAGATCCAGCAGACGGTTGAATACGGGGTCCGTCATGCGGAGAAAATTCCTAAAGTCATTAGGATTATTCTCCTGGAGTTCCCTAAGCAGAGGCATATGTGAGAACTGGTCACGCTGGCGCAACCAATTCTTGGTCCAGAAACGCCTCCGCCCCCTGTTTCTGGCCAAAGTACTGGACAAATGAACATATCCAGCAGCCATCCCATAAACAGCACCAACTCGCGAAAATTGACGCTGCTGCTCCATCATGGCTTCAAACCGGCCGGCTGGTCAGTCAAGAACACACTGAAACAGAAAGCACTCGCAAATCCAGCACTACCTGCGACAAACGCGTGACAAACAGATACGAGCGCACAGGATGCAACTGCTAAAGCAGAAACAACCTGCTTGCCTATAGCCGAATGACAACTACGTTACCGCAAGCACACGCACTGAACCCGTGAATACACGCTGTCAAAGCCTGGAGACCGAGAAGCGCGAATCAGCTCTAACCAAACCTTCACTAACACGAGCAAACCCGTAACTAGCAAAAGAGGAACAGAGGGCGGCGCCATTAACTTTGGTCTTCCCCTTTATAGTGACGTCGTACGTAGTTTACGTGCACGCGTTCCGGTACGACGGGAATTTGGTCCGCTGGTGTGTACACGCCAGCGGAACAAAACACAAATCAGCCTTGTACGCCGGAAACTGTCGGGCAGACAGTTTCCAGCGCACAGATCCGGTCGTGAGTACAAGGCCTGAAAGTGCACTACATCTGCAGGATACAGTAGAAGTCTATGGCAAAGTGCAACTAACCCACAAGAAAGCCACGGGTGCACTGCACTGTACTTGTGATGTCGGTAAACTGCAGCACATCCATATGAAAGCAGCCCTAAGCTCCTTTCACACGAAAAGTCTGACCCAATTAGACCCTCCATTCAGCTCTATGAAGCGGCAGATGTAAACAGACTTGTGCCCATTTACACTCACCTATCTCCAATTCGAGCTGCTAAAAAAAAACAGAAGGGGATCTTCTCCTTCCATCTAGGCAGACCGGAGGGCCCAAAGAGTAAAGTGGGTTGTGTCTGCTCTGCATATGCAGAGTGGGCAAAGACCTGTCATCTGCCCGCTCTACTCATTGTGGCCCGCGACCGGTTACCAAGTCGCTTAAGTGGCCCTCGCTCTTCAAAAGGTTGGGCACCCCTAAATTAAGTACTTACACTGCTTACATTTGGAAAAAAATTATATTATGTATTAATTACTACTAAATTGCATTAATTGATATCATTTATATCCACCTAGAGTTAAGCTTTAACCACTTGATAATCAACGTTTGTAGATTAAAGTGGAACTAAAGTCCCTCTGAAAAAAAAAAACTTCAAGCAGGCAGGCTTACATTGCAGAAAAGTTATGTATTTTCTGCAATAAAATCCCCATACCGGCCTGCTTGCAGTTTCCTTTGGCACTGTAAACTGAGCTAACAGCGACAGGCTGCTCTTCATCAACATCATCCACCACCTGCCAATGAAGAGGTCTGAAGACCGGCACTCAGAAGAAGATCCTTGCACCAGCACAGGACCTTTGGACAGATAAGTATGGAGATTTTAGTATGGCTTTCAAGTATATCTAAATTATATTTTTCATTTTGAATAAAGTAAGAAATGGTTAAAGCTTTTTAGATTTATCAATGTATTTATTATTAATATTCTTGTACCATTATGGTGATTTGTGCAATTATAGGAATTCAGGGCCAGATTCACAGAACAAATACGCCGGAGTATCTACTGATACTCCGGCGTATTTTCAAATTTGCCGCGTTGTATCTTAATTTGTGATTCACAATTAAGATACGACGGCTTTTGGCTAAGATCCGACAGGCTTACGGCTTCGTACGCCTTCGGGATCTTAGGCTGCAATACTTCGGCCACCGCTGGGTGGAGTTCGCATAGTTTTCCAGCGTCAGGTATGCAAATTAGCATTTACCGCGATCCATGAACCTACTCGCGTGCGTAACGTCGTTTTTTCCCGTCGCAAAGTTAAGCAATCTTTTTCATGGCTTAACTTTACACCAGCCATGTTAAAGTATGGCCGTCGTTCCCGCTTCGAATTTAAAAAAAAAAAATTATTTTTTTTCGGCGTAAGTACGTTACGCACGTCGCCATTCACAAACACGTCGGGGCGCCGTAATTTTGCGCAAAGCACGTCGGGAAAATTGCGAACGGAGCATGCGCAGAACGTTCGGCGCGGGAGCGCGCCTAATTTAAATGGTACACGCCCCATTTGAATTAGGCGGGCTTGCACCGGACGTCTTTACGATACACCGCCGCAAGTTTACAGGTAAGTGCTTTGTGAATCAGGCACTTGCGCTGAAAACTTGCGGCGGTGTAACGTAAACGGGATACGTTACGCCGCGGCACAGGTATCTGAATCTGGCCCTCAGTTTCCATACTTTTGCCACAACAGGAAGTGAGAGAAAATGTCAGAAGAAACGTGTCTTAGCTTTAGACACACCAACGTTCTCCAACATGGGTCTCCATGCTGAGAGAATGTTAATCTACATTGCAACTATGAACTACTAGGTTGGAGACTGTACTGGTACTGACAGCCACATGTCTCAGACAACCATCAAGAGCCAATCATAATGATTCCCATATCATGTTATAAATGATTACAGTTTAAAAAATAAATTAAACTGGTTAAAACATTAAATATAAAACTGGTATGTATTAGATTTACGGTATTTTACCAGTCTTTTATTTATTTATTTGTCAGCTTATAATAAAAAAGGAAATGCTATTTAACAGTGTTTCAACTACAGGCCTTAAATGTCCTAAAAACATATTGGGCCAGATTCACAGCGGAGATACGACGGAGTATCTCAGATACTCCGTCGTATCTCTCAGAGTATCTATGCGACTGATTCATAGAATCAGTTACGCATAGATAGCCCTTAGATCCGACAGGTGTAATTGTTTTACACTGTCGGATCTTAGGATGCAATACCGCGGCCGCTGCTGGGTGGAGTTTGCGTCATATTCCAGCGTCGGGTATGCAAATTAGCAGTTGCGGCGATCCACAACGGATTTTCGCGTTCGGTACGTCGTCGCTAGTATAGTTTCCCGTCGCAATTTTAGTCGTCGTTTGACCTGCCCTAACTTTAGTCAGCACACGTATGTGCTGTTTAAAGTATGGCCGTCGTTCCCGCGTCGAAATTTTAAACATTTTTTGTCTTGTGTAAAACGTCCGGGAATACGAAAGTACGCTACGCACGTCGCACGTCGTCGCCGTTCGAAAAAAATTACGTCACTTCGCGCAAAGCACGGCGGGAATTTCAAAACGGAGCATGCGCAGTAGGTCCGGCGCAGGAGCGCGCCTAATTTAAATGGCACACGCCCCTTTGAATTAGGCGGGCTTACGCCGGAGGCTGCCAGCGTAAATTTCACGCAAGTGCTTGGTGAATCAGGCACTTGCGATGAAAACTTGCGGCGGTGTAACGTATGTACGATACGTTACGCCGCCGCTAGTCTACGTGAATCTGGCCCATTAAGCCTATTTTAGTAGGGACATTAGTCATGAAGTTAGTTACAAGGTAACTGGTGCATATTGACACTCCTAAATATGATTTAAGTAGCTTTTCTTTAATGACCCCCCCATTATAAAATGGTTAGAAAATGCCTTGGGGGCCCCAAACCCCAGGATACACGAATATGCAAATATATGTAAAATGCATATACACTAGTATGCAAATTCCATCTCCAAGAAAGTCAAAGACTGGCCCTCTCCCTGTTGCCTCTGCAACTTGATATTTGTCCTTCATGTGAAGAGTGGCCTTAATGTTGAATAAGGAGTTGTGGGAGGTAATAGTTGATGACAAAGGATATGAGTCTGAGGATGCCCCAATTTCTTTACAGCTGGCACTCTTTATAGATTAAAAGAACAAAAGGTTTGCTTTAAGTATTTAATGTGCAAAATATGCATACATTAGCTATAATTATATTTTTTGTCTGTTGTTTTCCCCAGCTTTTTCTTTCTAGACTTTGAAGCCCTGAAGTTGGGGAACTCAGATCATGGTAACAATCTGAAACTACTTCAAAAGAAGCGCACACATAAGTGGCATATAAAGCTAAAAGCACACACCGTGTTTTGTCTGCTCTTAGGCAACAGTTTTACTTTTAAATATTTAAAATGGCTAAAATGTTCACTTCGTGTGCACACTTAGATTTGTTATACATTTAAATGTGAACGTACTGATAAATCAAGCGGAAATGATTATGAGGTAGTGTTCCTTATATCACCAGAATTAGTCAGAGTAAACCAGTAATGTGGTATTATTAATATGGGTTGTACATTATTATTATTCATATATGCCTTCCCATAAATACCACTTTATAAAGGTATGCATGAGTTTGTATAGAGAAACCTGCAAAAAAAATTCTGTTTTCAGTTTTAAAAAGCTATAATATACTGTATACCGTATGTACAACATATGAGGTGCTAGAGGGTTGTTGTGACATTCCACTCCTCCCAATGACTCTCTTTGTGTCTTGCTCCTTTTGGCATAGTAGATTTATAGCAAGATAAAGCACTGGAGAGGACCTAAGTACTGCAGCCAGAGCTGCTGTTTTCTTAAATCCTGCTGGGAGTAATTATAAATAATGAAGCTTTTAGTAATTTGTGAAGAGCACGGCTCTCCCAGTGCAATCAACAGAGCTCTGCTGTAAATTTTACAGCTGGTCCATTGTGCTGTATTTAAAGGAACAGTGTCCATATTCCTGATACAGAGAAGGAAGCCGTCACACTGAGATTAGAGGGCCAGATTCAGAGACATTTAAGTTGCTCCCCCGCGGTGTAACGTATCTGATTTACGTTACACCGCCGCAGGTTTACAGCGTAAGTGCCTGATTCACAAAGCTCTTACCTGTAAACTTGCGGCGGTGTAACGTAAATGCACTCAGCGCAAGCCCGCCTAATTCAAATGGGGCGGGCACCATTTAAATTAGGCGTGTTCCCGCGCCGAACGTTCTGCGCATGCTCCGTGTTTAAATTTCTTTGTGCTTTGTGCTTCGTGCTTTGCGCGAAATTACGGCGCCCCAACGTTTTTTTTAAACGGCAATGTGCGTTACGGCGTTTTGTATTCCCGGACGTCTTACACAAAAAAAAAAAAAAACGAAATTCGATGCGGGAACGACGGCCATACTTTAACATGGCTGATCTAAAGATAAGCCATGTTAAAGCAGGTGTAACTTTGCGACGGGTAAAAACGACTAGCGATGACGTACGGGATTGCGACGAACGCGCGGATCTTCGTGGATCGCCGTAACTAGTCATTTGCATATTGTACGACGACCGCAATGGAATCGCCACCTAGCGGCCGGCCTAGAATTGCATCCTAAGATCCGACTGTGTAAGTCAATTACACCTGTCGGATCTTATGGCTATCTATGCGTAACTGATTCTATGAATCAGTCGCATAGTTAGGACGGGCGGATCACAGAGATACGACGGCGTATCTCTTCTGTGAATCTGGCCCAGAGTTCTTATGGCTACATTCTCCCAGTGCATTCTGAAGCACTGTGCTTTAGTTTGAATCCTTGGTCCCCCTAAATATATTGGTTGCCTAACTGAGTGTCAGGCTGAACAAATGATTTCAATACTTTCAGAGTCACTGACCCAGAACAACTATGAAGATAATTCCTCTCTTCTCCCAGACACTCTAAATACTATGGGCCAGATTCACGTAGAATTGCCTATCTTTAGGCGGGCGTAGCGTATCTCATATACGCTACGCCGCCGTAACTTTGAGATGCAAGTCCCGTATTCAGAAAGAACTTGCGGCCGAAGTTACGGCGGCGTAGCGTATATGGGCCGGCGTAAGCCCGCCTAATTCAAAATAGGCTGGTAGGGGGCATGTTGTATGCTAATTAATCGTGACCCCCACGTAATTGGGGGTCACAAAAGTATCCCAGTGCGCATGCTCCAAATTACGCCGCAAATAGTCAATGCTTTAGACGTGAACGTAACTTACGCACAGCCCTATTTGCGTACGACTTACGCAAACGACGTAACCGACGCAAAATTCTACGCTGTTCCGACGTCAATACTTAACATTGGCTACACCTCCTATAGCAGGGGTAACTTTATGCTGGAAAAAGCCTTACGTAAACGACGTAAATCAATGCGCCGGGCGCACGTACGTTTCTGAATCGGCGTATCTAGCTCATTTGCATATTATACACGTAAATCTACGGAAGCGCCCCTAGCGGCCAGCGTAAATATGCACTCCAAGATACGACGGCGTAGGAGACTTACGCCGCTCGTATCTAGGCCCGGATTCAGAAAGGAGTTACATTGGCGTAATCTCCAGATACGCCATCGTAACTCTGAGTGTGAGGCGTCGCATCTCTGCGGCTGATTCATAGAATCAGATACGTCTCACTGTTGCCTAGATACGAGCGGCGTAAGTCTCCTACGCCGTCGTATCTTGGAGTGCATATTTACGCTGGCCACTAGGGGCGCTTCCGTAGATTTACGCATAGAATATGTAAATGAGCTAGATACGCCGATTCGGAAAAGTACGTGCGCCCGGCGCATTGATTTACGTCGTTTACGTAAGGCTTTTTCTGGCGTAAAGTTACCCCTGCTATATGAGGCGTAGCCAATGTTAAGTATGGACGATGGGACAGCATAGAATTTTGCGTCGTTTGCGTAAGTCGTACGTGAATAGGGCTGTGCGTAAGTTACGTTCACGTCTAAAGCATTGACTATTTGCGGCGTAATTTGGAGCATGCGCACTGGGATACTTTCACGGACGGCGCATGCGCCGTTCGTTAGGAGCGTCAATTACGTGGGGTCACGATTAATTAGCATACAACACGCCCCCCACTAGCCTATTTTGAATTAGGCGGGCTTACGCCGGCCCATATACGCTACGCCGCCGTAACTTCGGGCGCAAGTTCTTTCTGAATACGGGACTTGCCTCTCAAAGTTACGGCGGCGTAGCGTATATGAGATACGCTACGCCCGCCTAAAGATAGGCAATTCTACGTGAATCTGGCCCTATCCCAGGCTTCCTTTGGGATCAGTATACTTATGCATTATTCTGCCTATTCATTTTCAATAAGACCTCAACCTGTTATGGGCCAAAAAATATTTGGCAATTTTGTTTTTGCATTTGTTGCAGTCTGCTGGTCCATGTGTACATATTGGGGTGCCACTGAAAATCGATTGAAGGCTAAAATCAAATGTTTTCCATCTAAATGTTAAACATCATTGGTGACATTTGTGCTTTTGCAATTATTTATATGCCTCACATTAAACTAATTTGTATTTATTTCCTGTAACAATCACTTTCTGATCTTAGGTAACCAACAATTAAGGTCCAAAGGCACTTAAATTGATGATGTTATTCCACTGTGAGTTTTCTAAACAAGTCTTCAAAATGATATGTACACTTTAAATGACCAAACCAAAATAACCATAATCAAACTTTTTTGAGAAATAGCAAATAACAGAGAAAAGTTGGCTGCCTATTATATATACTGTAATAAATACAACTGAGCATTTCTTCTTTCTCAGGTATAAAACCAATAATTGTATTTTTCTTTCCAACCTGTGTTTGTGGGTATTATTCATGTTACTGTATACTGTGTGAGTCTAAGCAGACAATATAAGGTGCAGTGCATGGCGTTTTTAGTAGTGATCAGAATCATTTTTTGAGTGTATGGCAAAATGGCAACAACAGCTATCAATATTTCAATTTACTAGGTGGTACCTGCTTTGGGCATTCATGAAAAATGTTAGCATAGCAAGATACTATGGTTTATGTTTCTACGTTGTTCATTGAAAAGAACTTGTACATTGTACAATACAATATTTTATATCAACCCTGCCGGTCCTGAGTTTTAATAATAATAATTACATTTTACGTGTAATAATTTAAGCAAAATGTGCATTTCCTATACTATTACATGTTTGCATTCATGGAAGATAAGCCCTTTTGCAAGAGGTTTTACTGCCGATGCCTTAGGAAAACTAGTTCAATAAACAAAACTAGACATGTCATAAGGGAAGAGAGTAAAGGAGACACTGATAATGAAGGAACAGAATTAGGAATAACATTGGAAGATGAAAAAAAAAAACATTGCAGCAGTGGGGCTAGAAAGGTGATGAGATACCAGTGGGGTGAAGAATTTTAAATTCTGTACCACAGTTAGGATGGACTTTGAAGTTAGCTTGAAAGCAAATATTGATTTTAATGTTGACTTCAATGTTTAATACAAAGTTCAGTGTTGGCATCAAAGTCCAGCTGGCCTAGTACCAATATACTCCCATTAGTGTTTGAAGATCTTGTGTGGAATGTAAATTTTAATGTTAAATATTCTCACAACAGAACACCTTCAATACCCATTTCTTAGTTGGACATTCATGTAAACTTATTACAGTTAGCTGATGTCAGTACTTTGCAAGAAGTTTGCAAAATGTGTAATGGCCAATTCTGCTTAAGCATGCAGTCTGATCTTTTCTCGTTTTTATTTAACTTAGTAGCCTGATGTATTCATCAGCAAAAAATGTGTAAATCTCGTCCATGGAAGCTAGTTACATTCCATAATTTTATTTTCTAGTACAAGTTTAAAGAAAAAAGCAGACACCCAATTGGGCAGCTGTTAACGAAACCTGCATTTTCATACATGCATGCATTTTCATTTTTCATATCTTGAAAAATTTCCAGTCATAATTTTTTTTTTTTAAATAAATATAATGTACAGAACTATCAGGGCTGGGCTAATGCAGAAGAACCTGAGCTCAACGTGGTTGCACACCCCTGCCCAGTGCTCCCATGTCCTGCACACAAGCCTGCCAGTTTGCTTTTGTACCACATCTGCACCATGCACTACATATAGGGTACAAAAATCTTTGTGCAGCAACTTCTTGTAAGCTGTATCCCTGTGTTGTGAGGTGTAGATTGCAAGGCTCATCTCCACATGTTTTACTATTTAAACAATTATAGACAACCAGTTAAAGGCCAACTCTTTGTCAGGAATCAACAGCAGGGATGGCAAGATCTGAGTGGCTACACTTAGGAAACTAAGACCAGACTGTGTATGCATTATGAGATTTATTTATAGTGAAATCCATCCAACACCAGAAAACAGGAAACACAGCAAACGTGAAGGTACAAGCGAACAATAACCAACTGACAAAAATACCTAACAAACTACCTAACTAAGTACCAGAAATCCTAACTAGCAAGTAACTATCTATATACAACAGATACAAAATGAGGAACACAGAATAACAGGGCAAAGAGCAGGAAGGAAATCAAAAACTGTTATAAATAAAGGAAGCGCTTTTCCTCCGCATTAATCCCTAAAAATCTGTGTTAATCAATATATGGTTATAATCTCAAAAAAAAATTGCAAATATCATACACCTGCAATAGCATGCAATAAATCATGAATCAATGTTTCATTTGTGAAAAAACATATGTTGCAAAAAAAAAAAAGAGAAAAAGAAAAGTCCTTTTCAAACTGTTCAAACACAAAATTCCATGTATCTGCACTTGTTAAACTTCACTTCCACTGTGCTGTTTATGTGAAGTGATTTTAAGACGTAAATGCAAAAAAAGTGCTACTATTGCACTCACCAGAGCCCTGAGACCCACTGGACCAACACACATTTGTTATATAACCAAGATGACCAACATGGAACTCCAGATCAGCATTTCTTCATCCAACAGATATGTTATCCCCTCGATGGATGTGCACCAATCACCCAAAAAGGTAATCGTGCAACATTTTTATAAAAAAAAAAGTAAAAAAACTCTTCCCACAGTTTATGCGCTTACACATCAGAGTGCCCAGACCTGCACCAGCTCGATCAGCATATCTGTGTAATTATTTCATAAGAACCGCCAGGTAGGTCAACCAGCCTTGCCATATCCCTTACCAAGCCGAGGCGTGCGTTCCACTGGCAAACAGATGTGACGTCACCTGCGGTCCACGGATGTATCAGCAGTGATCCGACCTTTATGCATTTCGCTATAATAGCATCATCAGAAAGGATGAATTAGGACAAAACAGAAGAGAAATCAAGACTGGGATCAGGAAAAAGGGTGAATAGGCACAAGGTAGCAGGGTACAGAGTATAGGTACAAGGCAAAAGCAAGATCAGGAGGTGCAAGGCATGAACAGAAGCAGGATCAGGCAGAGACCAGGTTAAGGATCAAACAGCAAACGTGCATTTGGCTGGCAGGTAACATACTGAAGCGAGAGGCACTAGTAGAGGAGAAACTAAATACCCTCTCAGCAGCCAGCACCAGGTGGAAACTGATTACTGGGATCTGCTGGCTGCTGGGAGATGGAAGACACCCACTGATGGACACTGGAACTACAATCCCCCATCCAGGAAACCACAGTGAAACCAGCAGGCGGTCCAGGCCCTGACACTCTAGTTCCTCCAATCCCCAGACATTGTTAATCTTTTAACCTTGAAATAGACTGATACAGAACCAAGTGTTATGCCCTGTACACGATCGGTTCATCCGATGAAAACGGTCTGATGGATTTTTTCATCATATATCCGATGAAGTTGACTTTCATCAGTCTTGCCTACACACCATCAGTTAAAAAACCGAGCATGTCAGAACACGATGACGTAAAACACAACGACGTGCTGAGAAAAATTAAGTTCAATGCTTCCGAGCATGCGTCGACATGATTCTGAGCATGCGTTGATTTTTAACCGATGGATTTCTCCACAGACGATCGTTTTTTTCTATCGGTTTTTTAACCATCAGATAATTTTAAAACAGGTTCTAAGTTTTTTCACCGATGGGAAAAAAAACGATGGGGCCCACACACGATCAGTTCGTCTGATGAAAACGGTCCATCAGACCATTTTCATCAGACGAACCGATCGTGTGTACGCAGCATAACAGTATCACGAGTGAGTAATCCTTTTCATTTACAAATGTAGCAAATGTTATAAACCTGCACATTGGCTTTGATCATAATTAGCTCTAGATAATGCTTCTTATCCCTTTCCATTTTATTAATTATTTTTTTTGCTTTTTCTTTTTTCTTTTTTTCATTTTGTTAATTTGTTTTTGTTGTATGTATTGCTTTGGCAATTATAGGTAAAGGCAACATTGTTGCTGAATCAATAGGTAGGAAAAGAGTTTTTGAAGATAATGAACATGATACACATGGAAATTTCTTCTTTGATGTGTACTCTGCAGCAGAAGATTGTCAAATGATATTGGGGAAGGGTAAATTGATGCCATTGGAATGGTAAAATGCTATTGTGAGGGGATTGATACTGAAGAGGAATAAAGCCAAAGGATAAACCATATTGAAGAAGGGATTAAGTGCTTCTGGGTGGAGGGTGAGTTGCAGAGGGGGGTGTGAAATACAACTTGGTGTGGCACAAAGGTGAGATTCGGTATGAAATGCTACTGGGCTAAATGCTTTGAACTGACTGCGCAACACATAGTTTGCTGTTATGCTTTATGCTTGGGAAAACATATTATTTGCTGTTACATCACAATGTACAACATGTAAAGATGTGTTGGAAAATATATGTACTGGGACACAGGAGGGGATTGGTCAATCTTTACCCTGCACAGCTCAGTTTACATTATGGCACAGTTAGGTCCCTTTCCCAAACTTGGACCGTTTGTCAACTATCCATTGACAGATGAAAAATTGACATCAATGCATCTCTATGAAACAACAGATGTAAACATACATTTTTGGGAAAAGATCAAATCGAATTTCATTTCCATAAATGTGCCCTGGACTTCTAGACTCCCTCAATAAAATCCAAATTTTATCACTACTACAGATTTGTGTGGAACTGTGACCACATGAACTTGTGCTAGCACTTGCTTCTGAACTTCTATGGTTGTCTACATCTGTAGTTTTGGTTAATCCTAACCATATTTGAAATTGTTGAGAGAGCTTACCTGCTACTTCTCTAAAGTTTTTCTTTTTCTGAACTTTGCCGTAGTAGTTTTTTAAAGATAATGTTGAAAAGGCCATTTACTATTAAGGCAGGAATATACATGAAATGTCAATAACAAGAGTGAATACCCTGTGAGGTCTATTACAAGTTACGGAAGGAACATTCTACGTTCACTTTACATGTTTTGTTGTCCCTGCTTCTTCAGTAGCAAGTGGCTGTGTGTATTGTTTTCTATAATTTGTTATTTTTTGTAGAAGGGGAGGAGGGGGGCTTGGTATTGCTTAACGTTAGGAAATCTATTGTGTGCTGCTTCAATCACTGGGGTTCCTTTGTTTTTTTTCATGATTTTCATGATGTTTTTATATATCACTTTGTACACAAATTTAAATACATAAAAAAGTATTAGCCCCTTCACGCCTAAGCCTTTTTATGGCACGCATTGCTTACAAGTCAAAATCCGTATATTTTGCTTGAAATTACTTAGCAGAGACGCTAGAGAAAAAAAGGGCATTCATTGCAATATATTTTAATGTCACACTGTATTTGCAGTGGTCTTTTAAATGCAATTTTTTGGGGAAGAAATACACTTTCATGAATAAAAAATAAATAAAGTTAGCCCAATTTTTGTTGTATAATGTGAAAGATGATGTTACACCGAGTAAATAGACAACTAACATGTCATGCTTTAAAATTGCACACACTCGTGGAATATGTGCCAAACTACGATACTTAAAAATCTCCATAGGCGCCACTTTAAAAATGTATACAGGTTACCAGTTTAGAGTTACAGAGGAGGTCTTATGCTTTAACTGCTTAAGGACCGCCTAACGCCGATATACGTCGGCAGAATGGCATGGCTGGGTACTATCATGCCCGCGACCCGGTCGAAGCTCCGTGACCGTGGCCGCAGGACCCGCGGACCCGATCGGTCACAGGAGCTGAAGAATGGGGTAAACATACCTTCCCCGTTCTTCACAGTGGCGCTGTCAATGATCGTCTGTTCCCTGATTTAGGGAAAGGCGATCAATGACATCACACGTCCAGCCCCGCCCCCCTACAGTTAGAAACACATATGAGGTCACACTTAACCCCTTCAGCACCCCCTAGTGGTTAACTCCCAAACTAGTCCTGCAAGACTCCCTAAACCCCCAAATAATTTGGAGGTTCAGAAGTTCCAAAGTTTTAAAATATTATAGGGCAGCACAAATGACTAAATGAACACAGGTCTACTCTACTACCTATAAACCACAGAGGATTAATATGAAACTTCAAGCAAGTTCTCCTTTTCCCATAGGCCTCTTTAAATGGTGTGACAACTTGGGGTTGTTTAACCACTTCCCGACCTCCTCATGTACATATACGTCAGCAGAATGGCACGGACAGGCACATGTACGTACCTGTACGTCCTCTGCTAGACGTGGGTGGGGGGTCCGATCCGGACCCCCCCCCCCCCCCCGGTACATGCGGAGGTCGGGTCCGCTCGGGGAGCGATCCGGGACGACGGCGCGGCTATTTGTTTTTAGCCGCTCCGTCGCGATCGCTCCCCGGAGCTGAAGAACGGGGAGAGCCGTGTGTAAACACGGCTTCCCCGTGCTTCACTGTGGCGGCGCATCGATCGGGTGATTCCCTTTATAGGGAAGACCCGATCGATGATGTCATTCCTACAGCCACACCCCCCTACACTAGTAAACACAAAGTGAACACTAAATGTTACAGCGCCCCCTGTGTTTAACTCCCAAACTGCAACTGTCATTTTCACAATAAAGAATGCAATTTAAATGCATTTTTTGCTGTGAAAATGACAATGGTCCCAAAAATGTGTCAAAATTGTCCGAAGTGTCCGCCATAATGTCGCAGTCACAAAAAAAATCGCTGATCGCCGCCATTAGTAGTAAAAAAAATAAAAATGCAAAAAAACTATCCCCTATTTTGTAAACGCTATAAATTTTGCGCAAACCAACCGATAAACGATTATTGCGATTTATTTTACCAAAAATAGGTAGAAGAATACGTATCGGCCTAAACTGAGGGAAAAAAAAATTATATATGTTTTTGGGGGATATTTATTACAGCAAAAAGTAAAAAATATTGCATTTTTTTCAAAATTGTCGCTCTATTTTTGTTTATAGCGCAAAAAATAAAAACCGCAGAGGTGATCAAATACCACCAAAAGAAAGCTCTATTTGTGGGGAAAAAAGGACGCCAATTTTGTTTGGGAGCCACGTCGCACAACCGCGCAATTGTCTGTTAAAGCGACGCAGTCCCGAACTGTAAAAACCCCTTGGGTCTTTAGGCAGCAATATGGTCCGGGGCTTAAGTGGTTAACTCAAATGTAGCGCTCACCAGTAAGTTCAGTCCACACCAGATATGCCTTTTCAGGGTTTATAGGCCCACTTTTATTTAAAACAGAAATAAAATGTTTACAGCAATCAGCTTCCCTTGCTGGGGTTTTCACCAGCAACACAAGATTCAGTGATGTTCAGCCTCTTGGCTCTCTTTAACAGCACCGTTGCTCAGGCTCAGGCATCTGTCTGTCCTGTCCAGACAGCATTGTGCAGACATGCACACCTTTCTGGCTGCTTCCTTGAAACCACACACACAGACTGCTCAGGAGGGTGTTGCTCTGAACTATAGTCAGGTCCTAGGATTATAATGGCTATGAACACCTGTACACTCTAATGGAAAAACCTGGACCCTGGTTTTAAGAACCTTTTTTACTTTCTCCTGAATTTTTCAGTGGCAGAGCATCGCACTGCCGAAGGGGCTACCAACTAAAAGCCATTTTATCCCCTTGGCTGGAGTAATATTTACATATTACCTATACAAACTATACAACCCCAACAGTTTAAGTGGTGGTTGATCAAAAGCATTTATTTTGGAGCAACAAGTGTTGAGGAAAAAAATTGACTTTATAGGCACCAATAGTAAAAATACAGATATATTTATTAACATATAGGCCAAAAAGGGTTTGTTAAAAATTAGACAACACAGTACATAAAATCAAAAGTTGCAACACTTGTTGCTCCAAAATACTTCTAGGACGTGGCACGGCGCTACTTTAGACACCCACAGTCCATCCTGTGGCTGGTAATCTAACAAACATTCAATAATTCCAAAAGCATTTATTGTATAGGACATTTTCCCGATCACAAAAGTGTGCGAACCCCAGAGTACTTTTCTTGAATGCTTGAGATACCCCCCTCGAAGACCTTGCTAACAACATTCGTATTTGCTATTATCATGATGACTAAATGACTAGCAAGAAAAATTTCTTTAAAACATTTTTATTTAACTTAAACTGGATGTAAACCCGATTCATGAGATTTGAGCCGGGCACATATATCTGCAGCGTTTTGTTATCTCTCTCCAAAGCACTATGTCCCGTAGCTGTCTCCTGCTCCGTTCTTCTGTTATCAGCCTGATAACTCCTGACAAGTTCTCTGTCACATATGATAAAAGCAGCCAGGATTTTTTTGTTGGGGAGGATGCTATAAACAGATTAGCAGAGCCCTGATCGGTTCAAGGGACAGAGCTTAAAGTCTCCACCTATGAGGAGAGGGGGTGAGTGCCTTTCCTCCAATCAGCTGTCTTGGCTGTATGCCCAGGCTTCACTGCAGTGATAACCAGGAAGGGGAAATCTCCTAACACGATGTGCACTTTCTAAACATTACATAAAACTGGAGACAGCAGATATACATGTAAAACGTATGTAGGGAGATTTGATTAATCACTGTGTATCATCTGAGGCCGTTCACTTCACTGGGTATATGTGAGGGTTTACATCCAATTTAAAGAGGTTGTAACCCTCAGACATGAAATATGAACAAAGCATATCTCTCTATAGTGTGTACGTGTCATATAGACATATGACTTTTGAGTCATTTCTGACAGGTTTTCCTAACACCAAGAGAAAAAAAGATGACAGGAGAGGGTGCTCCAGCTGATTGACAGCCTTAGCTCTGTTCCTGTGTGTTGCATGAAAGGGGTGTGTTCCTTCCCTCCAATCAGCTGTCAGAGCTCTGCTCGCTGAGCTCTGCAGATTGTAACTTCATCTCTCCGCCCCCTTTTTTTCTAACAGTTCAGACAAGCTTTATAAATTCTGAACTTTGAATGGATGTAGAGAAGAGAAGACTGCAGATAAACAGGTACAACTTATGTAGGAGTTTTCATCTCTGTGTATTACCCGAGGCCAGTCACTTCACTTGATATACAGTATGTAAGGGCTTACAACCACATTAATATACATTTTAAAAGCCATTAAGAAAGGAAAATGATACTGTCCTGATAGGATGTTTAAACTAAAGCTAGAATTATAACTATCAAGAAATGGTGGTATGTTCACAACATGATCATCTCATCATATATGGCCTAATGCACACAAACATACTTAAGCATATACCCATGTGAGGGCCATCTTTTAACTGCATGGGATTCATAGGTGTTCTGTGCATCCACATTTACGCAGTCCCATTTATGTCATTTGGGATGCAGCGGCTGCACACACAAAGCACTGCTCCCAATTTGATATCTGCCATGTCAGACAGGTGATTTTTTTTATGTTTTTACTATGATTTCTTGCTAAGAAAATATAGTTATTTTCTATGGAATTACTAAGCTGCTATTTTTACAGTGATTTGTAGCTTAATTGCACAGTGATTGGATTTGTGTAGATTTTATTGTCAGCAACAAGCTTGCCAGAGACAATCGTTTTACATTCACCTCTATGGCTTAGTTACAAATCACTGAAGAAAAGTGACTTGTAGCAGCGAACACTAACATAAAGATGTAGCATGAGTTTGATCTGTAGCAACAAATCGCTAGCAACTATAGTGAATCGATTGCCAGCTACAAATCACTGTAAATCTCTGAAAATCCTGTCTCAGAAATCTAAGCAATAAGCAATTAAGCAAGGAATTGCTGCTACAAAATTGCCCTTCTTACATGGCCCTAAGTGTTATGCAAACAAATAGCATGATTCTCCCTAAAAATCAATAAACACATTGGCATAGTTCTCCTATTGGTAAGCATCATATTGTCTATAATATTTTCACAGAAATTGGCTAGGTTCCAATGTAAACTACATGCAATCAAAAACTGGGATTGTGGAGGACTGATGGTGGAATGCTTGGCCAAAAAAAAATTGGAGAAATGCCCAGCCTGCAGTATGAAAAATGGATGTTTAAAATAAGCTGACTTCAAGGGACAACCATGTGTAACCCTCTTACCATATATAATGATCTCTATTATGAGTGATGTGTCTTTGATGTAGATAGGGATTGCAGTGACTAAGATGAAAGAATAAATCAAAATAACTTTGAAAGACTTCTGGTGAGGGTATATAGTCATGCTTCAATTGTTGTGCCAGGAGTGTTATCAGAGTCTTTGTGGATTTTCAGAATATGTTTAAAGTAGGATGTGTTGTAATGGTCTATATATAGAATTGTATTTTCTATCTAGTTGATAATGCTGTTGTCAAAAGTCAAAACTCTGGTAAATAGTCATTGGGTAACCAGTGGTGCTGCCCAACAATAATTCTGTATAACTATGTCTTCACCTTTGTCAGATTGTTTTATAATTGTGCACTACTGAGCTCCTTTTGTTTGAATTAGAAAATGTTTTCCTTTTCTTGTCCATTTCAATTAAGCCAGAATCTAAAATATGCAAAAGGTGTGGATAAAAGTGCATTTCAATTTATTTGGGTAAAAAAAGAATTTGAGCAGAAAAAAATAGCTATGAATAACATTCCCTGTGACTTCTATGGGGTGACAGTATGGAATTTTACTATTCTTAACAAGTAATTATTAAACACGTGTAAACATTAAAGATCTAATTCATTTAAATGAGACATTCTTCTCATTTTGTTTTCCTGGACATTTACTGACTTGAGTTTGATGCTCCTAAATAACTTAGCTGATGGTGGTATGTGCTCATATCAGATACTCACCCATCTAGTGGATTCAGCATTGACCCGCAGAGATCCTAATATGCCCGGCCACAGCTCCGTCCCGCACACACCATGTTCGCTCTGACGTCATTGAGAGGCTCACCAGCTCTTCTAGGTTCAGCGGGCGGGCCTCTCGATGATGTACTGATAGGCCCGCCCAGGACCGTTTGAAGGAATTTGGCGGCCCCAAGCAAAATGGACATGGAGGCCCCCCAACCTCCCACCCCCACGCACGCCTGCAAAGCCCCCCTCCCCATGTTTTTTTTACCCCCCTTCCCTATGTTTTTTACTCCCCCCGCCCCCCCCCATGTTCTTTCCCCCCCCCCCCCGGTCCCTCCTCCCTACCGGGTCTGTCCTGCACAGCAGAAGATTCCATTT
Organism: Rana temporaria; assembly: GCF_905171775.1. Classification (NCBI taxonomy): domain Eukaryota; kingdom Metazoa; phylum Chordata; class Amphibia; order Anura; family Ranidae; genus Rana; species Rana temporaria. The sequence continues at coordinate 276,898,902 of NC_053491.1, forward strand.
CCTGTTCCCAGCCGGACTGAAAGGAAGTTAGCACTCAGTGTGCACTTCCCGTCAGTCCGGCCAGGAACAGGAAACTGAATTTCCTGTACCGCACAGTACCCGGCCAGAGTCCAGACTGACAGGAGGAAGGAAGAGGAGCTCGGCCACGCTACAGAGAAGGGGAAGTGAAGACTCGAGGCAGCAGTGCTGCAGGCTCTCTATAGAGCACTCAGGCGACTGCAGTATATAGGAAGCTTAGTGTGGCAAAGGCCCTGCTTGGTTTACCTGCCTTGTAGCGACGGGCCTGGGCCCACCCCTCCTTCTGTTTTTGAATGAAAGGCTATGCCTCCTGGCATATGTGACGTACATATCTCGGGAGGCACAGTGGGCTGTGTGCGTGTCATTCACCTAAGGCGGGTGACATGCATGGGGAGGCAGGGCAGACTTTAATTTAACAATAAAGGAGTAAACAAAACAAAGAAAAAATCAAAACCTTATTCCAGCAGATGAGTGTGAAGGTCTGGTTTTTACCCCGTTTGCTGTGGCTTGCTTTTTGTGTGTTTTTTATTTTACAATAAAAGCAATTTATTTTTGGAGTGTGGCTGTTCAGAAAGTTTTTCCTTCATTTTGCATGAAAAACATTCTATTTTTGTCCCATGAAAGTACCTGAAAGCAGTTATATTCGATGGCTTGTATGAAACGATTACAAAAAAGTCAGCTATGTTTCACCCACAAAAAGTACAATAAAACCTTGGATTGTGAGTAACAGGGCCGGACTGGCCTACCAGGATAGCGGAAAGTTACCGGTAGGCTGGCTGCCCTGGGCCCGCTGTCAGCTAGGAGCTGTGAACAGGTGGTGAGGCTGGCTGAGGAAATTAATTCTAGCAGTGGAGAGGAGGGCCGGAGGAGCACATGACTATCGTGTGGCAGGCAGGTCTGTGGTGTGCAGGAGAATAATGCAGGTGGAAGGGAGTATGAACACTTACTGTGTGTTCTATATGCAGTGGACTGATCATTTCTCGTAGTAGGGAACTTACAGCCAATAGCACTGCTTAGGGGAGTAAAAGGGAGGACCTGCTCCTCCTCCCGGCCATCCATAGCCGATCAGCAGGCAGTGTAGCCATCCCCCGCTCACATTAGACTTTGTGCTGGAGTCGGGCTGAATGGGGATGCCCAGGGCTGATCCTAGGCAGGGTGCACAGGGTGCATTGCACCCAGGTGCCTGCAAAGGTGGGGGCACTGAACATCTAACAGACTCTCTAACAGAAGCCCTCTCTGTGTCCATCACAGAGCCCCCCTCTAGGTCCCAATAAAGTACTCTGCTTCTCTTCCTGTATTTTGTTTATTGTTAAGCGATCATGTAAGGATACCAGGTTAATGAAGACTTTGTGGGGGAGCATTTCTGTGGTTGAGTCATTGCCATAGAAACATTTGTAAAGGGGAGAAGTTAGTAAAACGACGACGCCCATGTGGGGGCGCCAGAAATATTTCTGCACCCAGGTGCCTGTGACCCCAGGATCGGCCCTGGGGACGCCAGGAGGGAGATGCAGGAAAGGTATGATGACAACAATGCAAGTTCTACAGGACACACAATTGTGGCTGAATGGAAAAAACAGGGTTGTCAGGAACATGTTGCTGGCCGGCTTCAGTGTCTTCCAGATATCTATGTGATCAGGCAGTGTGCAGGTTACCGATCAGCCTTCCTCCCTCTTGTCTCCCTGGTTACTTTTTTTTATATGCCTAACCTGACCTGCACATTGTCTAATCATACTGATAAGATCTCTGGAAGACTCCGCAGCAGCATTCTATGGGACCAGGGACACATGGCTGTTAACCAATTCAGTTTATAATCTGCTATTTAGCCAGAGCTCTGTGTGTGCTGCACAGATTGTTTGATGGCTTTTTTTTTGAGGATTTACTGCTGCATCAGGCTAACAGCTTCCCAGACCCATTAACTGGTTACTGTTCTCCACTAGACCTGAACAGTTCAGTGTTTGCAAGAAAATTTGTATTTTGGAAAAATTGGATGTGAATGCTTTCTTCTGCCACTTGGTTGTACTTTCAAAGGAAAATGACTGACTTGATCTTGCAGAGATGGTTTAAATAGAGTTGAGCAACCCTGCAATACTATATACCTGTACACTAAGTTCAGCTTTAAATGCAGTCGATGACCATCTCCTGAATCAATCATGTCTGCAATCCCAAACTGTCCCCTGTACTATGTCTGCAGTCCCTGACCATCTCCTGTATTATGTCTGCAGTCTCTGACCATCTCCTGTATTATGGCCCCAGTCTCTGACCATCTCCTGTATTATGGTCGCAGTCTCTGACCATCTCCTGTACTATGGCCGCAGTTACATAATTAAATAGTTACATAGTTCGTCAGGTTGAAAAGAGACCATCCAGGTCAACCACAAAAAAAATAAACAAACAAAATAAAAAACATAGTACAATCCCATACACCCAACTCCATTACCCACAGTTTATCCAGAGGAAGGCAAAAAAAACCAGCAGAGCATGATCCAATTTGCTACAGCAGGGGAAAAAATTCCTTCCTGACCATCTCCTGTACTATGGCCACAGTCTCTGATAAGCTCCTCTAGTATGTCTGCAGTCTCTGACCATCTCCTGTACTATATCCGCACTCTCTGACCATCTCCTGTAATGTGTCTGCAATCCCTTCAGGAGAGGTCACACACATGATAAACACACTGTCATGATCTGTGTCATGACTTTGGTCACCTGCTGGTGGCACTGTTCCCTCCAGTAACAGGGGTGCAGTTCTGGAGGCCACCAGCAGGTGTCTCCAAATTTGTATTTGCACAGGTATTTAAGCCCGCCCTAAACTGGAGTTCAGGGCTTCAGTATTTTCCTTGTCAGCCTGTTCCCTGCCTGATCTGATAGCTGTAGCCAACCTGTTCCTGATTCGCTCCCTGCCCTGGACTCTGTTTCCCCCTTGTCGCTTATTGACCCCGGCTTGTACCTTTGGACTTTGCTGCTCTCTCCTATCCTTGACCCCCGGCTTGAACCTTGGACTTGCTCGTGTCTCATCCCTGCATTACCTGTTAGATACGCTCTGTTTTCTTGTATATATTCGTTCACTAGTTCTGGTGGTTTGTGGTTTGCTGTGTCATGCTTGCTCGTCTTGGGGGTTTTCTATGATTGTTTTACACGTGTGCTTAACCTTTAATAAACATATATTTTTTCACTATCTTGGTGCCTATTTCTGTTTGTGCAGCCCATTGACCTGTTACCCAGTACTCAGATGCCTGCGTAGGCATCCCCCGACACACACACGCTGTACACACTTATTCATCTGCCACAGCAGAAGTATATTGCAGCCCCCAGTCCTGGACCAGTACAGAGGGAGGATGCTTTATGGTGGGTGCTATGGTCAAGGCACATTTCACATTGGAATCCACCCTCCCACAAAAGACAATCATTCATTGGGTGCAATATACATATAGGTGTAAATACATACAGTGTATGTGTGTGTGTATAGATATAGAGGTGTGAGAGGGAAAAAAACAGGGAGTAAGGGAAGGAATAAAAAGAAGGGGAGGGACAAAGAAAACGGGTGAGAAAGAACATGAAAGATGAATAGCAAGCGATAGATGGGGTGGGGAAGCAAGACATTAGGATAGAGAGATAAAAGGGAAAGAAAGGAGAACAAAGAGAGAGAACTCAGTGGTACATACTAAGAGGTACCATAAGTGTGCCTTGTGCTAAATATACTGTACGAGTGGAAGGGACTCGGAGTGCTAAATGTCCACGGGTTAGTGGTGCAAATTACGTGCTTTGGGTGCTGACAACCCACGCTATGCCACTGGGGCTGCTAGAAATTATTTCCAGGGCTGGTTTTTATGCCCAGTCTGGCCCTAGCGAGTAACGTATGTGGACAGAGGTGTGGGGGTGCTGGTGGCGCTTGGAGAAACTAGGAGCCGCGCTGAGACACTCAGAGACGCTCTTAGACACTTGGCAACACCCTGAAGTGTCTAAGCATCTCTGAATGGTCTCTGAGCGTCTCTGAGTGTCTCCGAGTGTCTCCGGCGCTCCCCCACCTCTGGCCACATGCAGTACTGCATATACTAGCAGTGAAACTGGAACAAATTATCAGAGTTTCCATTGATTCCTATGGGGAAACTCCCTTTTATATAAGAGTGCTTTGAATTAAAAGCATGCTTCTGCAACAGATTATGCTCGTAATCCAAGGTACTACTGTAATTAACAATCCAGGACCATGAGCATGATTGCATTTAGACTTTGAGGGTCCTTTACAAGATATTTGCAAGATATAGTCAGGGCCGGATTCCCGACAAGGCCACCGAGGCCAGGCCTCGGGGCGGCAGTGGGTGCAGGGGCGGTGCCGCCAGGGCCGCTGATGGAGAGGCAGATCGGTGCGCTTTGACAGTTACAGAACCAATGCTGTGTATCTCTCCCTCCTGTCGGCATCATTTCTGTAACTGTCACAGCGCACCGATCTGCCTCCCTGTTCTAGCCACATGTGATCCTCCTATAGGTGCCTGGTCTCCCCCCAGCGCTGCCTGCTTTCCTCTCCCTAAAAGCTGGGGGATTCGTCAGGACACTGAGAGCGGGGGGAGGGCTTGCCTGTCTTAATGCACAGGCACGTATGTGAACTGCCCAGGGGTCCTAGGTGCATGGGGGGCCTTTGAAGTTTCCTCCCAGCAGGTTCGGGGAGTGGTAACAGGTCTCCTCACGTTGGCTCTCTTCTGCTACAGTGTACAGGTCAGTTCTGTTATCTGGCTGTGTCTGCAATGCTCTCTCTCCTTCCCTGGCATCTTCCTCCCCTCCTCAGCCACTATGTGGCCGTCCTGCTCCCTGTCGTCCTCACACAGATACTATAGTTGGAGCGCAGGAATGAGCCCTGCTGCAAAGTATTACAGCAAAAATTTTAATTACACGACCCTGTTAAACGGGGGCAGAAAAATTGGGCCATAGGCACTGGTGCTGGTACCACAACACTGCAACCCCTTACAGCTACTTTCGTTGGAGCGCAGGAATGAGCCCTGCTGCAAAGTATTGCAGCAAAAAACATAATTACACGCCCCTGTTAAACAGGGGCAGAAAAATTGGGCTTTAGGCACTGGTGGTGGTGCCCAGAACCAAAAATGTTCTTACAAGCTATCAACATAAACAGGAGGAAGAGGATAGTCACTCATTATAACAGTATAGTCACTCAGCATCAGCATAGGTAGTCTTGAAGGGATCTCACATTAAAAAAAAAATATTCGGTTACATCAGCATCAGGTGCTTGGTAGCTGGTGATCCAAGACTGATTCATTTTTATGAAGGTCAGCCGATCAAACAAGTCGGTGGACAGGTGCACCCTGTGATTGGTTACAAAGCCTCCAGCAGCACTGAATGTGCGTTCCGAAAGAACGCTGGATGCAGGACAGGCCAGTACCTCAATTGCATACTGTGCAAGCTTTTTAAATGAAACAAACAGTCCTTTTAAAAATAGGGTCACCATTGGCATTCCAAAACTACAAAGAATAGAATAAGAAGTGCAAACATGCGATCATAGCTCAGAAACACATTGCTGAGGACAGTAAAAAAAAATCCCCAAAAGTTTTTCAGATATAATAATAGTAAAAAGGCTAGTTCAGAACATATTGGCCCCATAAAAGATGGTCAGAGGAAGTTGATCACAAGCGACAATGAGAAGGCAACTGTATTAAATACATTCCTCCCCTCAGTTTATATGAGTAAGGCCTTTTGAGGGTTTTTTGCAGCTTAAAAACGGCTCTCCATGTTAGCCTATGGCCTCATGCCCACCATGACGTTTTTGAGCTGTAAATGGCAGAGCAGTTTTTAAGCTGCAAAAAAAAAAACAGGACCAGTGCGTTCTGAAGCTCCAGCGTTAGAGCTGTAAAGAAGTCAGATGCCGGAAAACGTGATTTAACGAGGCTTAATGCTGTGTTAAGCCTTGTCCGGCTTAACACAGCGTTTCTTTCTCTATTCAAAATCAATGGTCCCCTATGGGAGCCCATTGATATGAATAGAGGTCGCACCAGAAGTCTGATCAAGATGATCCGACTTGCGGGGCAGCTCGAGGTTGTATGAGGTTCCCCCCAGGATGATACCAAGCCCTTCGGTCTGGTATGGATATAAAGGAGAATCCCCCACACCAAAAAAAAAAACGGCGTGGGGGTTCCCCCAGGATCCATACCAGACCCTTATCCGAGCACGCAGCCCGGCAGGTCACCTGGTGGTAGAAAAATGTCAATAAAAATGCACTACACAGGTTTTTAAAGTAGTTTATTAGGCAGCTCCGGGGGTCATCTTCCGACTTCAGGGGTCTTCTGCCAGGCACCACCGCTGTCTTCTTTCAGCTCTTTTACCAGCGGCAGCCCGGTCTTCTCCCTTCTTCGGGGGGTCATCTTCCGACTTCGGGGGGTCTTCCGACTTCTCCGCTCTCTTCTCCCGCTCTCCGAGTCTTTTTCTCTTCTGCCAGGAACCACCGCTGTCTTCTTTCAGCTCTTTCACCAGCGGGGGCCCGGTCTTCTGCGTCGCCTTCTTCTCTTCTTCTCCTCTTCAATGTTGCCACGGCGATCCCTGCCGCTGTAATGATGGGTGTGCGGTGCGCGATGATTTATATAGGCCTCTTATGACGTCACAGTCCCAGCATGCTTCGTGGGTGTCATCACCATATAAATCATCGCGCACCGCACACCCAGCATTACAACGGCAGGGAGCGTCGTGGCAACATCGAAGAGGAGAAGAAGGCAACGCATAAGACCGGGCCCCCGCTGGTGAAAGAGCTGAAAGAAGACAGCGGTGGTGCCCGGCAGAAGAGAAAAAGAACCGGAGAGCGGGAGAAGAGAGCGGAGAAGTTGGAAAACCCTCTGAAGTCTGAAGAAGACCCCCCGAAGAAGGGAGAAGACCGGGCTGCTGCTGGTAAAAGAGCTGAAAGAAGACAGCGGTGGTGCCCAGTAGAAGACCCCCAAAGTCGGAAGGAGACCCCTGGAGCTACGTAATAAACTACTACGATGTACCCCATACTCATTCACATAGGGTGGGGGGCCGGGATCTGGGGGCTCCCTTATTAAAGGGGGCTCTCAGATTCCGATGTGCCCACCGCCCGCAGACCCCGACAACCAACGACCAGGGTGGTCGGGAAGAGGCCCTTGTCCCCATCAACATGGGGCACCAACCCCCCCCCATGTTGAGGGCATGTGGCCTGGTATGGTGTAAGAGGGGGGCGCTCGCCCCCCTTCCTGACCTGCCAGGCTGCGTGCTTGGATAAGGGCTTGGTATCATCTTGAGGGGAACCTCACACAATTTTTTTTTAATTTGCGTGGGGTTCCCCTTCAAGATTCTCCGCACACAAGTCGCCCCGCAAGTCAGATCATCTTGATCTGACTTCTGGTGCAACCTCTATTCAAATCAATGGGCTACCATAGGAAACCATTGATTTTGAATAGAGAGAGAAAAACGCAGCTGAAAACTAGCGTGGCAAAACGTGCATTGAATTCAATGCAAAACGCGGAAAAAATTTTGTTAAAAAAGCTGTTTTTTTCCTGGCGTCTGTACTAGCTTTACAGCCCGTTTTTAAAAACGTCCATGGACATAAAACCTAAAAAGACAGAGTATAATAAACAAGATAGCAATATTAATAACAGTATATTGAATGTACCTTTGTGACTGAAAAAGACCAGTGTTCACAAATTACTAGAAAAACCTAATGTGAACAAACCCTCAGGACTGGATGGCTTGAACCCAAGATTTCTAAAAGAACTTAGCCATGTGATAGCTAGACCATAATTCCTAATGTTTTACAACAGTTTACTGATTGGAATGGTACCAGCTGATTGGCGACAAGCAAAGGCAGTACCAATATTCAAAAAGGGGCCAAAATATATTCCTGGAAACCAAAAACCAGTCAGCCTAACATATCCATATATACAGTTGTGCTCATAAGTTTACATACCCTGGCAGATTTTATGTTTTCTTTGGCATTTTTCAGAGAATATGAAGAACACAAAAAAATGTCTTTCGCTCATGGTTAGTGTTTGGCTGAAGCCATTTATTATCAGTCAACTGTGTTTACTCTTTTTAAATCATAATGACAACATAAACTACCCAAATGACCAGGATCAAAAGTTGATATACCCAGAAGGAGACGTCTGACATACTGGGTATCATGCTGTGTCCGAGTACGCATATACTTGTCATGAGTTGTTAATTTTGCATGCCAATCATACGGAGATTTGTTAAGCACTATCTGACATGCTGTTTATGTCCCTGTTGTTCTCTATTTTTTTGTTTATTGTTCAAAAATGCAATAAAAAATAATTATAAAAAAAAAAAGTTGACATACCCTGGTGATTTTGGCATGATAAAATGCACACAAGTTAACACAAAGGGGTTTGAATGGCTATTAAAGGTAATCAATCTCACCTGTGATCTGTTTACTTGTAATTAGTGTGTGTGTATAAAAGGTCAATGAGTTTCTGGACTCCTGACAGACCCTTGCATCTTTCATCCAGTGCTGCACTGACGTTTCTGGATTCTGAGTCATTGGGAAAGCAAAAGAATTGTCAAAGGATCTGCGGGAAAGGGTAGTTGAACTGTATAAAACAGGAAAGGGATATAAAAAGATATCCAAGGAACTGAGAATGTCAATCAGCAGTGTTCAAACTCTAATCAAGAAGTGGAAAATGAGAGGTTCTGTTGAAAACAAACCTCGGTCAGTTAGACCAACTAAAATTTCAGCCACAACTGCCAGGAAAATTGTTCAGGATGCAAAGAAAAACCCACAAATAACTTCAGGTGAAATACATGACTCTCTGAAAACATGTGGTGTGGCTGTTTCAAGACGCACAATAAGGAGACACTTGAAGAAAGAAGGGCTGCATGGTCAAGTCGCCAGAAGAAATACTACGCAAATGCCACAAAGTATCCCGCTTACAATACACCAAACAGCACAGAGACAAGCCTCAGACCTTCTGGAACAAAGTAATTTGGAGTGATGAGACCAAAATTTAGCTCTTTGGCCACAACCATAAATGCTACATTGGGAGTGAAGTCAACAAGGCTTATGATGAATGGTACACCATTCCTACTGTGAAACACGGAGGTGGATCACTGATGTTTTGGGGATGTGTGAGCTACAAAGGCACAGAAAATTTGGTCAAAATTGTTGGCAAGATGAATGCAGTATGTTATAAAAAAAATACTGGAGGAACATTTGCAATTATCAGCTAGGAAACTGCGCATGGGACGTACTTGGACATTCCAACATGACAATGATCCAAAAAACAATGCCAAGTTGACCTGTTATTGGCTACAGCAGAATGAAATGAAGGTTCTGAAGTGGCCATCTCAGTCTCCAGACCTCAATATTATTGGGCCACTCTGGGGAGATCTCAAACGTGCAGTTCATGCAAGACAGCTCAAGAATTTACAGGAACTGGAGGATTTTTGCCAAGAGGAATGGGCAGCTTTATCATCTGAGAAGATAAAGAGCCTCGTCCACAAATACCACAAAAGATTTCAATCTGGCATTGATGTTAAAATGCGCAATACACGGTATTAAATACTTTAGTCCGGGGGCCATAGTAAAAGGATGGCCTCCAGGTGGCTCTAAAAATCCAGGAGGCCGTCTTTTTACAGCCTCGCATTGCCGATGCGCGTGCCTGGCAGCCGCGATGTCAGCCAGGTACCCGAGATCGGCAGTTTTAGAGCAGGGACGTGGAGTTCTGTGTGTAAACACAGAGCTCCACGTCCTGTCAGGGAGAGGAGACTGATGCTGTATCCCTTGTACATAGGGACACAGCATCGGTCACCTCCCCCAGTCAGTCCCCTCCCCCCTCAGTAAGAATCACTCCCATGATACACATTTAACCCCTTCCTCGCCCCCCTAGTGTTAACCCCTTCCCTGCCAGTCACATTTATACAGTAATCAGTGCATTTTATAGCACTGTTCAAAAATTGCAGATCGCCGTATTACTAGTAAAAGAAAAAAATAATAAAAAAAATGTCAGAATTCTATCCCCTATTTTGTAGACGCTATAACTTTTGCGCAAACCAATCACTATATGCTTATTGCGATTTTTTTTATTATATATTTTTTTTACCATATCGGCCTAAACTGAGAAAAAAAATATAGTGTTTTTTTTTTAAAAAAATTGGATATTTATTATAGCAAAAAGTAAAAAATATTGTGTTTTTTTTTCAAAATTGTCACTCTTTTTTTGTTTATAGCGCAAAAAATAAAAACTGCAGAGGTGATCAAATACCACTAAAAGAAAGCTCTATTTGTGGGAAAAAAAGGATGTCAATTTTGTTTGGGAGGCACCTCGCGCAATTTAAATTTAAAGCGACAGTGCTGAAAGCTGAAATTTCACCTGGGCAGGAAGGGGGTATATGTGCCCAGTAAGCAAGTGGTTAAGAACTAGGGTATATAAACTTTTCATCAGGGCCATTTGGGTAGTTTCTGTTGCCATTATGATTTAAAAAGAGTAAACACAGTTGATAATAAATGGCTTCAGCCAAACACTAACCATGTGCGAAATAAAAGTTTTTGTGTTATTCAAATTCTCTGAAAAATTCTGCCAGGGTATGTAAACTTATGAGCACAACTGTATATATGAACTATTGAAAGGAATGATAAGAGACCATATCCAAGAATTTGCTGATGAAAATAGTATCATTAGTAGTAATCAACATGGAGGAACCGTTCTTGCCAGACAAATCTCATATTCTATGAGAAGATGAGATATATTTTGGATAGGAAGAGGGCAGAAGGTCTGTGGATGTTGTGTATCCAGAATTTGCTAAGGCATTTGATACAGTACCCCATACATTCTTAATTTGCAAATGAAGGGTGTTTTGGCATTGATGAGATTGTATGTGTCTGGATCGAAAACTGGTTGCAGGATCGCATCCAGAGAGTGCGGATAAATGGGGTACTTTCGTATTGATTAGATATTATATATGTTTGATATGTTTGATATAGTATATGGATTGTTACACAATATCTGGGATTTTATGTATATCTGTTGAATTTATCATTTAAGGAGACAGCGCAACACATTTTTTGCTGTAATTTGTTTATTATTTTTGTTTTCATAAAAATTCAAGGTTCAAATCCACTGGGACTTTCATTTGCAAAATAAAAATCAAATACATCTCCCTCTTGCAAAGTGACCAAAAAACATCTCCATCCTTCATAAGAGTTTTAATTGTCTCTATCCTTTGAATATTCACAGCAATAATATCACCTCCATGACATTCATTGCAATATTTTGATATATTTTTGGAATTTTGTTTCTCTATATCGTAACAATGATTGTGTAATTGATTCCCAAAGTCTCTCTGTTGTCTTACCCATATACCGAATGAAACAGATGGCAATTATAAGATACAGCACATACTGAGTATTATAAATAATAAAATATGTAATTTTAAACTCCCTGTCACCAGTACTGATTTTTCATTTTTTTTTTTCACATTACATTTTTAGTATGTACTGTATGCTCAACAAGGACACCTACTGGATCGACAATTATAATTACCCTGAAATTGTAGCCCAGTACCCCTATTCTTTTTCAATATGACAATAACTGGGTTAAAGATAACTCCCCAAGGTAGGTGCTCGTCTGGGCACAATTTTACACCATTTCTAAAAAACCTTGTAATAAACCTTGTCAAAAGTATAGGTAAATATCTGTCATTTATACTTCTAATCTTAGTAAATGCAACGCTGCGCCCAGTAGAAAAAAATGGTTTATTATGCAAATCCATTACTTGTGGATTGTCCTGAAAAGCATCAGTCCTGATCTTTGATTTTGCAATCGTATACATAAATTAAATTAATTTTAAAGCTTTCTTCATAGATACATATTTGTCTGAAACATAACATTTGACCCACTGGAATCCCTTTAACGGTATGATGGAGATTTCCCAAACAAGCTAGTATATACTATTAGCTGACAAAGGTTTTCTATACAATTCTGTTTTTATCTTCCCTTCTTTGAACAAAAGAAAATCAAAAGGAGGATAGGGAAGCGCCAAGCCAATCCTTTAAACAGCTTAGGAATTTATTCAGCATATACGTTTTAAACAACACTAAAAACGTGCGTGAAAAATGTTGGAGCACTTGCAGAGTGCTAGAGTGGGTGGGAACTTCCACGTGCAGTGTCACAGGAGCAAAGGAGGACTGCCGGGAAGTCTCTATTGAGGGATCCACGAGCGCCGTGTGTTAGCCGCAGCTTTAGCCAAAACTTTCAATCCACTCACCATTCACATGGTGGCACCTTCATGTATCAGCATAGAGATGCATGCCTTTTCATTTCAATTTTAAACTTTAATCTTTTTCATCAGATGGTTTAGCACTGAACATTATACTAATATTGTGAATGTGTTTCCTCCTAATATCTTCCCTTCTTTACCTATTAAATTCACATCTTAAAATGCAGTATTTAATGTTTTTCTTATTCATCTGGCCAGTAAATCTCAAATTCAATTCATTATCGTTAAAATACAATAAAAACATGTCCAAATCCAGAATCTCAGTAACGCATACAAACAAAAAACCACTGAAATAGCGGAAAAAAAATCTAATATGAGACCTACTGTAAATGTGTTGCTACCTCAGAAAATGTGTGTTCTCTTCAACCACCCCACATATAATGGCGACTGGGTAAGAAAATGTGGCACTCGTCGCTGCCTCACATTTCTGGAGCTAGCAGTTACCAGCAAAAGAAAATAAATTGTGGGTGAATAAATACAATTTTAATGATAAATACCCTATGTGTCACTGAATAATCATTATAGTTTCGCAAATAAAAAATATTGCTTCTAAACCAAAATTGTTAGGATCAACCACTATAGCCTTGAAACATCACTGAGTAATCAATGAGTATTTTTGTCTCCAATACAATTTTTTACCAATTAAATTTCTCTAAATAAAATGGATGCTTCATATTTATACTAATCGATCTCACTTGGGTTTGGAAGTGTTATTTTTTTAATTGAAACACTATAGTGATTATTCAGTGACACATAACATGTTTATCTTTGAGGTTTTGCATTATTTATGAACCCAAAATAAGTTTTCTTTCATGGTACCTGCTACATCCAGAAATGTGAGGCGGCGATGCAGTTAAAATTTTGTCCCGCAGTCGCCAAATTATAGATGGTGTGGTGTCAGAAAACCCACTCTTTTTTTGGTAGCAACCTGTTAAAGTCTTATGCCGCGTACACACCATCACTTTATGTGATGAAAAAAAATGACGTTTTTAAAAACGTCACTTTAATTGACTGTGTGTGGGGGAAAACGTCGTTTTATGTCTTGTAAAAAACGACCAAAAAAAATTGAAGCATGCTTCAATTTTATGTGTCGTTTTTCAAAAGTGCACTTTTTACTTCACAGAAATTGACCGTGTGTAGCAAAAAACGTCGTTTTCTAAGACGTTTTTTCATCCACGCATGCCCAGAAGCTACTTATGAAGCAAGCTTCAATGGTAAAACGTGGTGAACGTAACCTCACTTTGCAAGAACATTGTGAGAAAACGATGGTGTGTAGGCAACTTCGTCTTTGAAAATTGAAGTTTCAAAAACGTCATTTTTTACTTCACAGAAAGTGTCGTTTTTTTTCATCACATAAAGTGATGGTGTGTACGCGGCATTACATTAGACTTGTTTGTGCTATATTGATGATCTTTTGTTTATATGCACCATAGAGGAGGAATATGGACATATTTTTGTTGAATTTGAATAAATAATGAATTGAATTAGGATTTACTGGTCATTTGAACATGGAAAATATAGAATTTTTGGACTTCTAGATGAAAGGTGTGTCGGGAGAGGCCTGAGCACATTTGTTTGTTCACCCACATGCATTGCTGAACTGAACAGTCTATTTTACAGCTTTATCTTCATAGAGCAGGGAGTTGGTGAGAGTGAGGCCCCATACACACGAGAGGATTTATCCGCAGATACGGTCCAGCGGACCGTATCCGCGGATAAATCCTCTCGAGGATTTCAGAGGATTTCTATGCGATGGCGTGTACACACCATCGCATTGAAATCCGCGCTGAAATCCTCTGCCGATGACGTGTCGCGCCGTCGCCGCTATTATGATGCGGCGACGGGCGCGACGCTGTCATATAAGGAATTCCACGCATGCGTCAAATCATTACGGCGCGTGCGGGGAATCCCTTTAGACGGATGGATCCGGTAAGTCTGTACAGACGAGCGGATCCATCCGTTGGAATGGATTCCAGCAGATGGATTTGTTGTGCATGTCAGCAAATATCCATCTGCTGGAAATCCATCCCAGGGGAGATTTATCTGCGGATAAATATCCGTTGGCGTGTACACACCATAGGATCTATCCGCAGAAACCCATTTGATGGGATTTATCTGCGGATAGATTCTATGGTGTGTATGGGGCCTTACTGTTGTTTGGGATAGCAAACAGGTGAGAAAAGTTGCTGTATGCCCCCTGCCCTCAGTTATTGCCACTAAAGTTGACCTGTCTTATTTAAGGAGCTCTGACCATGTACTAATGCATAAGATGCTCTGGGCACAATATATTTCTATATTTCATGCCATTTGAATACCGTTTATTCAGCACTTGGTTTTGTGAGTGTTGTTTTAATGATCTTAATTAAAGTGTTTTACTTACAGTATCATACTATTGTGACTTTTTTCTCTATGTCAACATTGCTCAAGATTGATGGGCAGAAGAATGACTATGACATCAGTTTTATGAGATCTTAATTAATTACATCAAAAGCTTCTTTTGACCTTTCATGCTGAAGGTTAAATACTCCTGGTGGGTGTTGTGTACATACATCGGTTTGGGATCACGGATTGAAGTGGTGATAGAATCAGGTCGCGGTGGAGAAAAAAATAAATGTTTTTGGACACTTGATATATTATTTAATTTAAATCAAAGTGCTTTATGTGTGTTAATACACTTTCGCAAGGATCCTTTTCTTTTATATCAACAATACTGAGGACTGATTAGGGAAGGAAGATGATAAAGATAGTTTTCTGGATACAAATTTATTTACATTTGAAGTGTCTTAGACCTTTTAGATTGAAGGTCAAATATTTCTAGTGAGTGTTCTGTACAGTGTTCTATACAGTGAGGTTCATTTACACAATGGTGTTTATATCACAGAGGTTCATAGTACTCTATAAATAATAGGAAGCTCTCCAAACAGCTATCATTTTGATTTCCATAAATTTATGCAGGAAAGCATCATATAGAGAAATAACCGTACAACAGAGTCTTCATCTAGACAAAGACAAACTCTAAGCTACAAGCATCATATAGTGTACATTTATATTAGAAAAGGGAGGCGATCCAGGCTAAAAGAACAGCCATTAACAAACATCAATACACATGGATAGATACCAGAAAAAATCTTCAGCTGACTCAGGATCAGGAAGAGGTGGATCTCACTTGAAAAAGGGTTTTTTACTCTGAAACGTGATTCCCGCCTCTGCTGATCCTGAGTGTCAGCATGTCAACTGAAGGTTATATATAAAAATCAAAACTTTAGCTGTTTGGAGTGTTGCCTATTATTTATTCATAGAGCATTATTCCTTGGTCTTCCTTGAGCAAAACCAAACTATGGTTCCAGCACCCGTATTGCTGTAATTAACCCTTTATGCACCAATGTTTTGATTTGTGTGTGTATTAGCCTATCTTTTGTTTTAATATTTTTTTTGCAGCTGTGCATAGTAACCAATAAGCTTCCAGGGCCAGATCCTCAAAAGAGATACTCCGACTTAAGTGCTGTTCAGTCTGTGTGTAACTTTGGAAACGATCCTCAAAAGGCTTTTTCCAAAGTTACACAGAAGATCCGGCATGTGTAATTGATTTACACTGCCTAATTTTAGGATGCAGTACCGCATCCGCCGCTGGGGGCATTTCGAGTCGAAATGCCGTTGCTAGTATGCAAATTAGCACTTAAGGCGATCCACAAAGCTTTCTAGCTTCTTTTTTGCGCCGTAAGTGTTATTTTGCAAGTGTAAAATTAGGGCTCGTTTTACAAAGTGTAAAGTTAGTCACACCTTGTAAAGGCCCATTGCAGCGACGGCATTTGGTATGCTTTCCCGAGGGAGAACTCCACGTCAATTTGTAAAAAACAAAACCGGCATGGGTTCCCCCCCAGGAGCATACCAGGCCCTTAGGTCTGGTATGGGTTGTAAGGGGACCCCCCCTACGCCGAAAAATTGACGTAGGGGGTCCCCCTACAATCCATACCAGACCCGTATCCAAAGCACGGTACCCCGGCCGGCCAGGAAGGGAGTGGGGACGAGCGAGCGCCCCCCCCCCTCCTGAGCCGTGCCAGGCCGCGTGCCCTCAACATGGGGGGGTTGGGTGCTCTGGGGCAGGGGGGCGCACTGCGGGCCCCCCCACCCCAGAGCACCCTGTCCCCATGTTGATGAGGACAGGACCTCTTCCCGACAACCCTTGCCATTGGTTGTCGGGGTCTGCGGGCGGAGGCTTATCGGAATCTGGGAGTCCCCTTTAATAAGGGGGCCCCCAGATACCGGCCCCCCACCCTAAGTGAATGGATATGGGGTACATCGTACCCCTATCCATTCACCTGGAGGCAAAAAGTAAAAGTTAATAAACACACAACACAAGGCTTTTTAAAATATTTTATTATTCTGCTCCGGACGCCCCCCCTGTCTTCGTTATTAGCTCAATTACCAGGGGGGGCTTCTTCTTCCACTCTCCGGGGGTCTTCTTCCACTCTCCGGGGGTCTTCCGCTCTCCGGGGGGGCTTCTCCGGACTCCGGGGGGGCTTCTCCGGACTCCGGGGGGCTTCTTCCATCTTCTCCCCTCTTCCGCTCTTGACTCGGCGAACCCCGGTTCTTCTGCAGCTCTCCGGTGCCTTCTTCTTCAGCGCTGGCTGCCTGCTATGTTTGTGTGTTAGCTCGATTTCAAACAGGCAGCCGGCGCGGTCTTCTGTGACGTCAGGGTCTTCTCTTCCTTTCTTCCGATGTTGTCTCGTCGCCTGTTGTCGCTGTAATGATGGAAGCGCGCCTTGCATCACATTTATATAGGCATCACCGTCCCATCATGCTCCGGTAGGTACCCACGTGGTGGGTGCACGTGGGTAGGCACCCACCACGTGGGTACCTACCGGAGCATGATGGGACGGTGATGCCTATATAAATGTGATGCAAGGCGCGCTTCCATCATTACAGCGACAACAGGCGACGAGACAACATCGGAAGAACAGAAGACCAGAAGACCCTGACGCCACAGAAGACCGCGCCGGCTGCCTGTTTGAAATCGAGCTAACACACAAACATAGCAGGCAGCCAGCGCTGAAGAAGAAGGCACCGGAGAGCTGCAGAAGAACCGGGGTTCGCCGAGTCAAGAGCGGAAGAGGGGAGAAGATGGAAGAAGCCCCCCGGAGTCCGGAGAAGCCCCCCCGGAGTCCGGAGAAGCCCCCCCGGAGAGCGGAAGACCCCCGGAGAGTGGAAGAAGACCCCCGGAGAGCGGAAGAAGAAGCCCCCCCTGGTAATTGAGCTAATAACGAAGACAGGGGGGGCGTCCGGAGCAGAATAATAAAATATTTTAAAAAGCCTTGTGTTGTGTGTTTATTAACTTTTACTTTTTGCCTCCAGGTGAATGGATAGGGGTACGATGTACCCCATATCCATTCACTTAGGGTGGGGGGCCGGTATCTGGGGGCCCCCTTATTAAAGGGGACTCCCAGATTCCGATAAGCCTCCGCCCGCAGACCCCGACAACCAATGGCAAGGGTTGTCGGGAAGAGGTCCTGTCCTCATCAACATGGGGACAGGGTGCTCTGGGGTGGGGGGGCCCGCAGTGCGCCCCCCTGCCCCAGAGCACCCAACCCCCCCATGTTGAGGGCACGCGGCCTGGCACGGCTCAGGAGGGGGGGGGGCGCTCGCTCGTCCCCACTCCCTTCCTGGCCGGCCGGGTAGCGTGCTTTGGATACGGGTCTGGTATGGATTGTAGGGGGACCCCCTTCGTCAATTTTTCGGCGTGGGGGGGTCTCCTTACAACCCATGCCAGACCTAAGGACCTGGTATGCTCCTGGGGGGGAACCCATGCCGGTTTTTTCTTTGAAAATTGGCATGGAGTTCTCCCTCAGGAATGCATGCCGCTGTCATTTTTTTTTTCCCCGACGCAACTTTAAGCCGTCGCGATCCTCAAAACTCGGCGTAACGTAACTTCGCGCATGCGCAGTACGGCCGACGCGCATGCGCAGTACGGCCGGCGCGGGAGCGCGCCTCATTTAAATGGGACTCGCCCCATTTGAATAGGAACGCCTTGCGCCGGCGGAATTTTAGTTACACAGCCTGAAATTTCTAGATAAGTGCTTTGTGGATCAGGCACTTAGGTAGAAACTTTAAGCCAGTGTAACTTAAATTTTTTAAGTTACGTCAGGTTTTTGTGGATCTGGCCCCCAGGTTTTATTGTTAAAGCTTAGTTGAACAAGCTGAAGTTAGAAGCTGATTTAGAGCTGCACGATTCTGGCCCAAATGAAAATTGCAATTTTTTGCTTAGAATAAAGATCAAGATTCTCTCAGGATTCTCACAGTGTAAAATCTTTCACATTATACAAAAACATTTTGGCTGACTTTACTGGTTAGTTTTTTTGTTTTTTTTTCATTAATGTCATTTTTTCCCCAAAAAAATGCATTTGAAAGACCGCTGCGTAAATACAGTGTGACATAAAATATTGCAACAACCACCATTTTATTCTCTAGGGTCTCTACTAAAATATATATATATATATATATATATATATATATATATATATATATATATATAATGTTTGTGGGTTCTAAGTAATTTTCCATAAAAAAAAATGATTTTAACTTGAAATCAACAAATGTCAGAAAAAGGTTTAGGCCCGGATTCTCGTACGAGTTACGCCGCCGTATCTCCAGATACGCCGTGGTAACTATGAGTCCGAGCGTCGTATCTATGCGCCTGATTCTTAGAATCAGTTACGCATTTGTATTAGATCCGACCGTGTAAGTCTCTTACGCCGTCGTATCTTAACTGCATATTTACGCTGGCCGCTAGGGGCATGTAAGCTGATTTACGCCTAGAAATGTGTAAATCAGCTAGATACGCCAATTCACGAACGTACGCCCGGCCGACGCAGTACAGATACGCCGTTTATGTTAGGTTTTTCCCGGCGTAAAGTTACCCCCCCTATATATGAGGCGTACATGAGGCGTACCAATGTTAACTATGGACGTCGTTCCCGCCTCGAATTTTGAAAATTTTACGTAGTTTGCGTAAGTCGTTCGCGAATAGGGCTGGGCGTCATTGACGTTCACGTCGAAAGCATTGGCTTCTTGCGGGTTAATTTGGAGAATGCCCACTAGGATACTTTCATGGGCGGCGCATGCGCTGTTCGTAAAAAGCGTAATTTACGTGGGGTCACATTAAATTTACATAACATCTACCACATTTGAATTAGGCGGGCTTACGCCGGCCTATTTATGCTATGCCGCCGCAACTTTGGTTTGAGAATACGGCACTTGCCTGTCAAAGTTGCGGAGGCGTAACGTAAATAGGATACGTTACGCCCGCACAAAGATACGCGGTTCTACATGAATCCGGGCCTTAGTGTTTAAGTGGTTAAACTTTTTAAGTGGTAAACTCATTTACACACAGAAGCGTATTCCTTTAAAAACTTAATTTTTTTTTGAGTTTGCATATTTTCCCAACAGCAAAAGACCAACAAAACATACAGAAATTTTTTAATAAAAAAGGCACATTTTGTGATAAGTGGTAGGCAGCAGGTGAACTATCCACTTACAGTGTGAAATAAAAGGAAACAGAGCTGATGTATAGGAAACAAATATGCAATAAGCCGAGTATGGTCAAAACCGGGCAATGAAGTTAGCATCAAGGCTTCAATATTACCACTATGTTCGACTTAGTACAGGAACATATCAATAACATTAAAAAAAAAAAAGAGAAAAAAGAGTAAAGAAAAGCTAGAAAGAGCCAAGAAGACAAGAGAAGGTAGGAATAAGGATATGGGGGAAGGGCAGAAGAGGTTGGAGGGTAGAAGAAGAGAGGGCAACCACCTGACCCAGGGCCTCCTCGCCGCCCGGGGGCGCCAATCGTGCGTCAGCCGGCATTAGGGGCTTGCAGCTTGTCCCACACTTCCCATATTTGGTTGTGATTATCAAGGGTATTATTCAGGGAGGCTGTCATGTATTCCATTCGCTTAACATCCCTAATCCTGGAGTGCAACTCAAACAAAGAAGGAGGTTCCTTCCTTTTCCATTTCAGGGCTACCAGGCATCTCTCTGCCATTAGTACCTGGGCTAGGAGTTTTTTCGAGGTTTTAGAAAAGGAAGTGGGAGGAAGACCTAAGAGGAACAATTTAGGGTCGAATGGCACCCAAGTGCCAAAGATGGAGTGGAGAAGAGAGTGTACCATCTGCCAGTAAGGGACAATCAGGGGGCAGGACCAATAGGTATGATACAGCGTCCCCACCTCCTTACAACAGCGCCAGCAACGACGATCAGCTGAGGGGTATATGGAATGGAGCAGGTCAGGAGTTTGGTACCAATGAAGTAAAATGTTGTATTGGTTTTCTTGGTATAGCGTACAGACAGAACTCCTAGGAGCCTGTGACCATATTATTTGCCATGTCTTCAAGGGTACATCCTCACCCAAGGCCTGCTCCCACTTGCGCATAAAAGCATGCCGAGGTCCATTTGGTGACATGTCCGTAACCAGGATTTGGTAGGTACGCGATATCATACCTTTAGGGGACGAACCTTCGATTTTCTCAAACTCGGTTAGGATGGAAAATTGTAATTTTGGCGCCAGAGAGTGTGCAAAATGGTGAATTTGAAGGTATCTAAAGAAGGCCTGTCTAGGCAGATCAAAGGCGTCTTTCAGATCCTGGAACGACCTCAGGGTTCTGGTTCTGGTATCCACCAATTGACCGTACCGATACAAGGCCCTACTCATCCAAAATTGGGACATCTGCAAGGTCAGACTGTCCGGGACATTGGGAGTAAATAAAAAAAATCTGACCAGGGAGGCGGCAGAGGTGAGCGGGTACGTCGATTTGGCACGTCGCCATAACGTCCGTAAGAGCGCCATTGGCCCTAATAGTTGGGACCTACCAAGAGGGACATCTGTACTCCATAGCATGGAGTTGGGATGGGTGGGGGCCAATCACAGCTTCTCAATTTGTGTCCATCTATTGTATGTGTGAAGGGTACACCAAGAAGCCACCGGGCGCAACTGGGCTGCCAGGTA
This sequence comes from Rana temporaria, assembly GCF_905171775.1. NCBI lineage: Eukaryota > Metazoa > Chordata > Amphibia > Anura > Ranidae > Rana > Rana temporaria. The sequence goes on from NC_053491.1 coordinate 276,920,155, forward strand.
GTACTTGGCTATGTTGGGAAAGGCAAGACCGCCTTGGCTGCGGGGAGCGTACAATATTGATCTAGCAATCCTGTGCCTCTTGTAATTCCAAAATAGCCTGAGCAAGTCACCCTGAAGGGATTTGAAGTGAGCGGCTGGGATAGGGATAGGAGGAGTCTCAAAGAGATAGAGGAGTTTAGGTAGGATCGCCATCTTAATGATCGCCAAACGACCAAAGAGAGATAGCTTTAAGGTTTTCCATTTGGCTAGGGAGGCCTTAATAGACGTATATAGTGGAGGGAAGTTAGCCTTGTATAGGGTTTCATAAGAGGGCGTAAGGTGGACACCTAGGTATTTTAGGGTGGACGTCTTCCATGTGTAGTTAAATGATTGGGAGAGGGGAGACAGAGTCTGAGGGGTCATGTTAAGGGGGAGGGCTTCTGTCTTAGAATTATTAATCTTATAACCCGAAAGAGTGCTGTAGCGATCTAATTCTACATGTAAATTCAGAAGTGATATAAGAGGCTGGGTGAGTGTAAGCAGGACATCGTCCGCAAATTAAGAGATCTTAAAGTCCCTAGTACGGACCAGGATGCTGTGAATGTTTGGATTCTGTCTAATATGAGCTGGTAGGGGCTAGATACATAGGGCATAGAGGAGAGGGGATAGCGGGCAGCCCTGTCACATCCCGTTGGAGAAAGGGTAAGGTGGGCAAGGAGGCAAACTGAGTCCTGATTAAGGTCGAAGAGGATGAGTACAGATGGGTGATGGCTTGTAGGAAGGGGCCCTTTATACCGGCTCGGTGGAGAGTAGCAAATAGGAAATGCCAACCCAGCCTGTCAAAGGCTTTTTCCGCGTCAAGGCTCAAAAGCAGCGCCTCGGACTTGTTCCTGTTTGCTACCTCCACAAGGTCAATAACTCTCCGGGTATTGTCCCCAGCCTGTCGGAGGGGGATGAACCCCACCTGATCTTTATGGATCAGTGACAGCATAAAGTCATTTAATCTGTTAGCTAGTATCTTAGTAAAAATCTATAAGTCAGCATTCAAAAGTGCAATCGGTCTGTAGTTCAAGCACAAAGTAAGATCTTTTCCTGGTTTAGGGATCATTGTAAGAAAAGAGGTCTGCATGTCCCTCGGGATAGGTGTGTTAGTCATAAAGGAGTTAAACAAAGGGGTGAATTGAGGGAGAAGAAGTGGCAAGAAGGTTTTATAATAGAGGTATGGTAGACCGTCAGCTCCAGGGGCCTTGTTATTTGGGAGAGACTTAACCGTGTCAACTACTTCTTCTTCGGAGATAGGAGAGTTAAGGCTAGTAAGGGCAGAAGGGGAAAGAGTGGGAAGGTCGCAGTCCGCTAGGTAGGAGTGGATGGCCTGGGATAAATCAGGAGGGGGGGAACATGGTACGGCACGGTGCGGTACACTTGGGTCATTGTACAAGGCGGAATAATAGTCATGGAAGAGCTGAGCAATATTAGATGGATTTGAGTGGAGAGTGCCATTTGCGTCTTTAATAGATGTGGGTGAGCAAGCGGCCACCCGGTCCTGGAGTTTTCTCGCTTAGAGTGTGTGCGGCTTATTAGCCTTGTCAAAAAAGGATTGGCGCAGTCGAAGAAGGGCTTTCTCCGTTTTCCCCCGGTCTATGTCTCGCAGACTGGCCCTAGTGCTCACTAGTGCCCTCCGCGTGCGCAGGGAGGGGGATGACAGTAAACATATTTCCAGCTGACGAAGCCGATCCAGCAGCAGTCGTCTGACTTTATTGGTATTGCGTTTTAGGGCAGTAGAGAGTGATATGCACTGACTACTCTTCTAAGAGCCTCGGAGAATAAGATAGTGGCCCGTAGGGTCTGCGTACAGAGATTGCAATTGAAAAGGGGATCCCTGTTTAAAGAGGATCGCTGCGCCTGCCTGTTTACCTGGGTTGGAGGCGAGGTAAATTTGGTGGAAGTGCCTGAGAGCAAATGTCACAGAGCCTGATTTAGCAAGGTTTATCGACAGAATGTCAATTATGGTGGATACAGAAATAAGAGACGTGTTTGCTTACCTATCCTAGGAGGCAATGACCGGATCTTCAGAGGGTCTGCCAATTGATTCCCAGGAATGTTCTCGGGTTGGAAGACCAGGGTCAAGTAGCCAGGGCCCGCCCTCCGGAGGTGGTTGGCGTCCAGGGGGGAAGATGTAGATGAGAAAAAGAAAGAAAAGGGGGGAAACCAGAGAAAGATGCAGAGGAGGAGGCAAAAAGTAACAAATAAAACACACATAACAAAATCAAAAAACACATATTCAGATACTAATAATATCTCACAGTATAACCCACCGGAAAAGGGTGGAAGTCTAGGAGTCTCCGAAAGGCCCCCCTCAATGGGGGTGGAAAAAAGGAACCCATCATCGGACCGTAAGCAAAACAGAACAATCAAGTAGGGAACCATTCGGAGAGCCCCGGGGGGGGGGTGCATGACCGGGGAAGGAGTGAGCCACTCCCAGGCCTGCCTGCAAGTGGAGCTGGTAAGGAACCTGCACTTAATAAACATTCATATCTGCAACTTAAGCTCAGACCCAAGAACATTTTAGCGAGCCATTCACTTGGGAATAAATGGCAACAGGAGAACCCAAAATTTAACAATCAACATAGGCGAGTCCCCTGACCTGGCGACCCCTAAGGGGGCACCAGGAAGGGGAGGTCGCAACAAACAAAAGGAGAGGGGGATATCATCTGTAGTAGGATGATCTACAAGAGGTAGATACAAACCAATAATGGAGAGTAACCAGGTCTTATCTAGAGACCCCAAACTGGGGGAAGAGGAGGAAAATCAGGCATCAGATCATCAAAGGTGGGGTGGACCCAGCAGAAGTAGGGAGTTAGTGCCAGGAAGGAGGTGGAGAGGTGCCGGAGGAATAGGGCCAGGGACATTTCCTTCCGGTGACCTGGATCCAGGGGACCGGTCGCGGCGGAGGAACTGGCAGAGGATCCCAGCCGGGGGTAGGCGGAACCAGAATGTCCAAGTCCTTGCAGAAGGATTGAAGATCTTCCAGGTATCGTAGTGTGGTGGACCTCCCATCTTTTAGGACTAAAGGGGAAACCCCAGTGGTAGCGGAAGTCGTGCTCCCTCAGTAGGGTAAGAAGTGGTTGTAGGGAGCGCCGTTGTTGGAGAGTAATCCACAACAGATCCGGGAAGAGCTGTACGGGGGCGCCATTAAAGTCAATGGTGCGCATGTTGCGAGCCTTCCTCATGATTTCGTCTTTGATGACATAGTTGTGGACTCTACAAATCACATCCCGAGGTCTAGACCCTGGCCCGCGAGGCCGAAGGGCCTGGTGAGCCCTGTCCAGCTTAACTTTTTGGTGTTCACGGCGACCAAGGACTCTGTTGAAGATGGCTTGTAGGGTAACAGGTAGATCTTCTTCCTGAGTCGCTTCCGGGAGGCCTCGGACCCTAATGTTGTTGCGCCTGCCTCTATTATCCAGGTCCTCAAGATGGCAGTGAAAGTCCCGGAGGGTAGATGCTTGTGAGGCTAGTTGGGAGTGGATTTGGAAGATTTCGTGCTTAATGTCACCCCCCTCTTCCTCTAGAGATGTAACTCTGGTAGAGAGATGGTGAAGGTCAGACCGCAGCACGTTGATCTCAGATCTGCAGGTCTCACGTACCTCCTGGATGAGCATACGGAAGTCTTGCTTAGTAGGCATACAGCGAACATAGTCACACCATGAGGTATATGCCTCATGGTTCGAATCCGAGTCAGTTGCAACATGGGCAGGGGTAACACAGGCAGGGGTACCCCATGCAGGTGTCGGGCAGGCTGCAGGCAGTGAATAGTTTCCCAGGGATGGATGGTAGGGAGTAGTTTGCTGACATTTTAGGACTGTGCGGGTGTGTCTTGCACATACCTTGGGTGGGAGTGAGCCCCCAGGGGCCCCGGAGATAGTTGGAGCTGGGGAGAGGCTGCAGAAAGAGGAGCTTTACTCTGGTGTGGGGGAGAGAGTGCTCCATCCCTGTGCATCTGGGATCGTTGTGCTCCATCCCTGTACGTCTGGGAACGCTGCGCTCCATCTCTGTGCGGCTGGGAACGCTGCGGTAGAGAGCGTGGGTCCCAATCAGGGGTGGGAGAGTCCCAGGATGAGGACAGCTTGACAGTCTGAGCCATCATAGATGGCGGGGGCTCCACAAAACAAGGGGGAATGGCTGGGAGAGACTGCCCAGGATATGGCTGCTGCGGGAGGTGAGGTCCCCTTCCGAGCCATACCTGTGAGTCCCGGGGAGAAGGGCGTGGAGGAAGCTAGCATGGAGGCCGAGGCTGCCGCCATCTTGGCCGTGTGGTATCCCACCGGCAATTCCGGACTAAAGTACTCCGTGATAAGCGGCGGAGGCGCAGAGGAGGACCTGGTATTGTGTCTCAGAGGTTTGGGGTCCTTTTGTTTTTTGGGTTTGCCCATGATAGTGCAGGCGGGCGGTATTAGAGAAGGCTATGCAGGCAGGCGAGGCAAGGAGCTTCAGCAATACACGTCTGGACCCGCGGCAATCCAAGCCAAGTGTATTTCTTTGATGTGAAGGACAAAATTGTTACAATGTTTAGCCTTAGTTCCATTGCTAAGGAATGTTGTGATACTTGGCAGAATGCCCAGATTTTTTCTTCCTTTCTTTTGACATCGCAATAACGATTCTTGATGATTAATCGTGCAGCTCTAGTTACTATGCACACTAAAATTTCAGTGCACCAGTTTTAGTAAATCTCCCCCTATCTTTCATTTTGTTTTTTTATGGTATTTAATATGTTTGACTTTTTTGTCCAATCCCTTTTTCACTAGTTTGTTATTAATTTGTTTGGTGTTTTTGCACTTTATGCACCTAATTTTGGATCTTTACCTTGCAAACTAGAGTTCCAAGAGATTTAAACTTTGAATAGTACATGACATGTTAAGAATAAAGGGCGCAATTGTACAATATAAAAAAATTACTAAATAAACATCAATCAATTAATAAAGAGCACATTGATTCAATGATAATGAAAAAAGTCCATAACAGCCTTATGGTCAATTCCTCTGTATATGCTTAAACACCGTGCTTTCTAAAGTGCAATGTGCTTCAAATTCTCAAATAAATAGTACACCCGAAGTGATATTATAATGCGTTTACTAGATATGCTTGGCCACCAAGTGACCATTAGGCATGTATTATATTAGAGGGAAATCCTAATTTCTTTAGCTACACCCCTTCAGGAATCACATCAGCATCAATCAACTGTATTCAGATAAACCCAGATTCCAATCCAATTGTCAATGGTATAAACTTTACTATACTTTACTATACTATAAAGACTTGGTTTTCTTCAAACATATGTGTCCATTATTGGATACATCCAGCTCCCATCAGAAGTCTCTGTAAAATTGGCTCCACCACAAAGAGCCACAGAAGGCGAGGACAGTGCAATATTGCTTTTTATATCTCCCAGCCAAGCCTTTGCTTCCTTTTTGCATCCTTGTTGAACCTCCCTCATTACAATACTACCTTCCACTCACTTTCAATACAATCTGACTGTACAATCTCCTTTAGATCTCCCATCAGCTATGTAGTACCAGGACCTGTCTGATTTGATACAAATTGAATGGATTTATAAAAAAAAAACGTGTAGCACAACACCTGTTTGCAATCTAAAAATAGATATTATAGATAAATGACCCCATTTTGGAAAGCAAACAACCCAACGTATATTTTATGAGGCATAATGAGTCTTTTGAACGTGTTATTTTTTCCAATTTTTTTCGGAAAATGTAAAAAAAAAAAATGAAAACACTTTTTTTTTACGCATTATTTTACACATTATACGGCACTAGCGGGCGCGGACGAGGAACCCAATGATAGGGTGTTAATGATGAGCACTTACTGATGAACACTGTAGGGCGCTGTAGTGGTACTGTGATAGAACTGATGTGGCACTGATGGGCAGGGCAGGACTTAGGGTGGTGGGGGCCCCTGGGCTTGAGTCACTTTCGGGCCCTACCTTCTATACATTACTTTAAATAGAACAAAAGGATACATGCACAAGCTATGTATTAGAGCTACACAATTCTGGATAAACTGAGAATAAAAATAGAGATCACGATTCTGAACAAACAACTAAAAAGAAACAACAACAGGCAATGTAAAGAAAGAAAGAGAAAGATGATCAGGTTATGACTTCATGCATGTCATCTAATTTTAAAGATATTAACATAGTACTATTTAGAAGTGGCATCTTCTGGATTTCTTTTCAGCAAAGTCTTTGATCAAATCAGTAAAATCCACTTTACGTAGAAGGTCATTCACATCAGAGTGAAATTATTTAATTTCTGCTGTACAATTGTGGATCTTAGTCTATTTTTTACTAGTTTTACTAGTTTCAGTTGCTAGACCAATCAACAAACTTTAAATGAAAAATTAAAGAGGAAGTAAACCCCGGACGATTTTTGCAGTTTTTCAATTATTAAGTTATAACAGCGCATCGCAACGCAATACATATATATATATATATATATATATATATATATATATATATATATATATATATATATACACATAAACGAGGCCTGCAAATACCTTATTTAGGATGGTTTCGTTTGCTGTATTTCCAGGTATTTCAAACGCCATTCATACTGCTGTTATGTGATCCAAATTATGACGTTGCTTCCACCCTTACTGTGTCCCTGTTGGTAATCTCGCGCATGCGCCGTAAACCATTCGTTGCTGTGTCTTCTTTCACTCCCCTTTTGTGACATCTTCTTTAGTCACATGGGGGAGTATCAGTAAGGAGCTACACACTGAGACTTCTCCTCTGTGCCAGAAAGAAAGGGAAGTTCTCACAGACTGCATTCTGGCAAGCTTTAAATGCCGGTTTAGAGGGGCTAATGTGCACAAGCACGGTGACGTCATGCAAATGGAAAATACAATGTTGTGTCCGAGGGTTTACATTACAACCACTTTAAATGACTGGCATATTATTGAAAAAACTTAAACGTGCGGGGCCCATGGGCTTGAGTCCAGTCAAGCCCAATGGTAAGTCCAGCCCTGCTAATGGGCACTGTAGTGGCACTGTGATGGCATTGATGTGGCACTGTGGGGACTGATGTGGCACGGTAATGGCACTGATGTGACACTGTGATGTCACTGTGGGGACTGATGTGGCACTGTGATCGCACTGATGTAGCACTGTGATGGCACTTATTTGGCACTGTGGGGACTGATGTGGCACTGTGGGGGCTGATGTTGCATTGTGGGGACTGATGTGGCACTGATGAGCGCTTGAAAATCAAGCAGACTCATGCTGCTGCAGCTTCTCCCTCCTCACACGCTGGATTGGTGTGAGAAGGGGAGCTGAATCAGACATGATGTCGGTTTGTTGACAGTGATCGCTCCTTCCTCCCAGAGGTTGGCAAGTGCCCCCCTCCTAAACCATAATAGGTCACATGCCCTTAACATCTAGTTCAACCATAAAAAATAAATAAAATAAAAAAATATTGCTTTTTATATCTCCCAGCCAAGCCTTTGCTTCCTTTTTGCATCCTTGTTGAACCTCCCTCATTACAATACTACCTTCCACTCACTTTCAATACAATCTGACTGTACAATCTCCTTTAGATCTCCCATCAGCTATGTAGTACCAGGACCTGTCTGATTTGATACAAATTGAATGGATTTATAAAAAAAAAACGTGTAGCACAACACCTGTTTGCAATCTAAAAATAGATATTATAGATAAATGACCCCATTTTGGAAAGCAAACAACCCAACGTATATTTTATGAGGCATAATGAGTCTTTTGAACGTGTTATTTTTTCCAATTTTTTTCGGAAAATGTAAAAAAAAAAATGAAAACACTTTTTTTTTACGCATTATTTTACACATTATACGGCACTAGCGGGCGCGGACGAGGAACCCAATGATAGGGTGTTAATGATGAGCACTTACTGATGAACACTGTAGGGCGCTGTAGTGGTACTGTGATAGAACTGATGTGGCACTGATGGGCAGGGCAGGACTTAGGGTGGTGGGGGCCCCTGGGCTTGAGTCACTTTCGGGCCCTACCTTCTATACATTACTTTAAATAGAACAAAAGGATACATACACAAGCTATGTATTAGAGCTACACAATTCTGGATAAACTGAGAATAAAAATAGAGATCACGATTCTGAACAAACAACTAAAAAGAAACAACAACAGGCAATGTAAAGAAAGAAAGAGAAAGATGATCAGGTTATGACTTCATGCATGTCATCTAATTTTAAAGATATTAACATAGTACTATTTAGAAGTGGCATCTTCTGGATTTCTTTTCAGCAAAGTCTTTGATCAAATCAGTAAAATCCACTTTACGTAGAAGGTCATTCACATCAGAGTGAAATTATTTAATTTCTGCTGTACAATTGTGGATCTTAGTCTATTTTTTACTAGTTTTACTAGTTTCAGTTGCTAGACCAATCAACAAACTTTAAATGAAAAATTAAAGAGGAAGTAAACCCCGGACGATTTTTGCAGTTTTTCAATTATTAAGTTATAACAGCGCATCGCAACGCAATACATATATATATATATATATATATATATATATATATATATATATATACACACACACATAAACGAGGCCTGCAAATACCTTATTTAGGATGGTTTCGTTTGCTGTATTTCCAGGTATTTCAAACGCCATTCATACTGCTGTTATGTGATCCAAATTATGACGTTGCTTCCACCCTTACTGTGTCCCTGTTGGTAATCTCGCGCATGCGCCGTAAACCATTCGTTGCTGTGTCTTCTTTCACTCCCCTTTTGTGACATCTTCTTTAGTCACATGGGGGAGTATCAGTAAGGAGCTAAACACTGAGACTTCTCCTCTGTGCCAGAAAGAAAGGGAAGTTCTCACAGACTGCATTCTGGCAAGCTTTAAATGCCGGTTTAGAGGGGCTAATGTGCACAAGCACGGTGACGTCATGCAAATGGAAAATACAATGTTGTGTCCGAGGGTTTACATTACAACCACTTTAAATGACTGGCATATTATTGAAAAAACTTAAACGTGCGGGGCCCATGGGCTTGAGTCCAGTCAAGCCCAATGGTAAGTCCAGCCCTGCTAATGGGCACTGTAGTGGCACTGTGATGGCATTGATGTGGCACTGTGGGGACTGATGTGGCACGGTAATGGCACTGATGTGACACTGTGATGTCACTGTGGGGACTGATGTGGCACTGTGATCGCACTGATGTAGCACTGTGATGGCACTTATTTGGCACTGTGGGGACTGATGTGGCACTGTGGGGGCTGATGTTGCATTGTGGGGACTGATGTGGCACTGATGAGCACTTGAAAATCAAGCAGACTCATGCTGCTGCAGCTTCTCCCTCCTCACACGCTGGATTGGTGTGAGAAGGGGAGCTGAATCAGACATGATGTCGGTTTGTTGACAGTGATCGCTCCTTCCTCCCAGAGGTTGGCAAGTGCCCCCCTCCTAAACCATAATAGGTCACATGCCCTTAACATCTAGTTCAACCATAAAAAATAAATAAAATAAAAAATATCGTACAATCCCATGTACCCAATTCTATACCCACAGTTGATCCAGAGGAAGGTGAAAAACCCCAGTAGAATATGATCCAATTTGCTACATCAGGGCAAAATATTCCTTCCTGATCCCCCGAGAGGATTTTCCCTGGATCAACTTTACCTATAAATGTTCGAGAAGGATCTCTTTCTCAAAACACTGGGCTGTGGTTGTGGGGGTCTGCGGCCAGGGAGCTTATCGGAAACTGGAAGCCCCCTTTAATAAGGAGGCCCCCAGATCTCAGCCCCCCCATACATAGTACCCCATTCACTAAAAAAGTGTACAAAGTTAATAAAGACAGTAGACAAGTTTTTGACAAATCCTTTATTAAAAAATAGGAAACAATGTCCCCCGCTGTAGGTCCATTGTCAATTATGACGCCCATCACACTGCCGCCAACAAATTCACATTGGGGGGTGGGTTTTGGCGGCCTCCTATTATTTGACTTCTACAGGTAATTGGTTCCACTATATTCTATTAGGGGTAAAGGGGACCTGAATAGAAAAGCATGCCATAGTTTTCACATATTTATTTGTAAAACATTTTGAAAATAATTCATCATTTTCCTTCCACATTGTGTTGGTCTATCATATAAAATCCCAATATAAATCCATTTACATTTTTTGGTTGTAACATGACAAAATGTGGAAAGTTCAGCGGGGACAGAGGAGAGAAGTCAGCATCACTGCGGGGCTGAGGGGCCAGCACAGGGGAAAACTCGAGCAGCAGGGGGAATCAGCATGGCACATAGTGATTAGGGTCTGCCCAGGCACATTTGGCACACCCCCTACACATGCCTATGTGTGCCAACCATCAGTTGGGCAGCCCATAGTGCAACATGTGCAAGTGTGTCAAGCAGCAAAATGATTGGGAAATCAGCATGCAAACCCCATCAAAGTAGCAGCAGTTTGACCAGTCAGAGCTAACTTCCTTGGGAAAGAATGTTACTTTTCCTTATTACCCCCACAATTTCACTACAACATGAATGCAACAATGAACTTTAAAACAAGATTGAAAATGTTGAGTACTAGGTGTGTGTAAATATATATATATACATTTTATTTTGAATTCTAATAAAAGGTTTATGCTGACTGATTGAACAATTTTTTTTACCAAATAATGAAAACTATTCCTTTTTAGAGCTGAAATATTACGCAGTTATTTGTGGTGTTTTATTGTTAAAAGAAATGTGAGTGCTAGCCGTCTACAAATGCCATTAAAGATGAAGGCCCGGATTCTCGTCCAGCGGCGTATCTCTGCGGTGGCGTAACGTATCCGATTTACGTTACGCCTCCGCAACTTAGGCGGGCTATTGCTATTCTCAAAGCACTTGCTCCGTAAGTTGCGGCGGCGTAGCGTAAATCGGCCGGCGTTGGCCCGCCTAATTCAAATTTGGATCAGGGGGGCGTGTTTTATGTAAATATACTGTGACCCGACGTGATTGACATTTTTCCCGAACGGCGCATGCGCCGTCCGTGGAATTTCCCAGTGTGCATTGCTCCAAAGTACGCAGCAAGGACATCATTGGTTTTCGACGTGAACGTAAATGACGTCCAGCCCCATTCACGGACGACTTGCGCAAAAGATGTAACTTTTTAAAATTTTGACGCGGGAACGACGGCTATACTTAACATTGTTACGCCGCACTTATGCCACCATATAGCAGGGGCAACTATACGCCGGGAAAAGCCTAACGTAAACGGCGTAACTTTACTGCGTTGGCCGGGCGTACGTTCGGGAATTCGCGTATCTAGCTATTTTGCATACTCGACGTGGAATTCGACGGAAGCGCCACCTAGCGGCCAGCGTAAAAATGCAGTTACAATCCGACGGCGTAAGAGACTTACGCCTGTCGGATCTAACAGATATCTATGCGTAACTGATTCTAAGAATCAGGCGCATAGATATGACGGCACAACGCAGAGATACGATGGCGGATTCTCAGTGGAGATGCGACGGCGTATCTCCACTGAGAATCCGGGCCGAAAAGTCCACTTGATCTCCCCAAACTTGAATCAGTTATACAAAGGATACATTTTTAGGTTATATTTTGGCTTCAGGAGCACTACTCCAAAAATTCCACATGATGGCAGGCATGTACAGTAATTTTAGCCCTACTATTCTCTATTTGATCTATTAATGGGAATGTATGGTGATTTTTTTTCATATTTTCTTTATTACCTGTTTATTGTTGTCAGTACTATAAAATTTCGTCAGGTAAACATGAAATATTTTAATATTAATATATTCATATAGTAGAACTATAGGCAATATTTTCTTCATTTTGGATAGAATAAGGGAGGGTTATTGTGGAAATTTACCTTTCCTTCCTGTACCATAGCCGAAACAAGAAATGAAAGGAAATCCCTGCAAATTAAGGGAATCCCTTGGGTCCCCCCCAGGTCACCAGAGTGGTGACAGCCCAAAATATGCTTTTTCTTTACTTTCACTTTCAATGATATTTGATAAACAGGGCAATTAGAGATGGTGAATCTCCCTAATTGGGACACAGAAAAAAAAATCTAATCTTTTTCCACTTTAAAACAAAACAAACAAAAACGTTTGCCCTAAATTATACTTTAATGTTAGAATTGGGAAGTATTGATATCATTAATAATATTATTATTATATAATCCTCTATCCAGTCATGCTTTAGTATCCTTTAGTATTATTAGCATGATAACTTATTTAACTGTGCTGAAATAAGCCCCTTGTTTACAGAACTTTGGAGCTAAACTCAAGGAAAACAAGTAAATGCCTAAATTGAATTACAGATTACTGCAGCTCTGTAAAACAGCTGAGCCAGACTGGCAACCTAAGAACTTTTGTGCTTGCAGCTAAGCCAAGTCACATCACATTAGTGTGGTCAAACTGATGTTCTGTTTTTGACCAAAGTGACCAGAAAATTGATAGGAGTAGGATAGAAATTTTGTTTGTTCGAGAAAAAAAAAAATCTAACAGCAAATGTGGTTTCCTCATTCAGAAAAGTCCATTCACTCCAAAATCAACTGTAAAAAGCAAACCTTTTAAAATAATTTCAAATGGCATTCATCATGTCATCGAATGTACTGATGAGAATTTTCATAGGATTGTTCATACGAATGATCGTTGCAATAGATACTAGTTTATGGCCAAATTAAGTGCATTTTTGGTGCTTTCTTTATATCTGCCCAGAGTAATCCGAACCATGACATATCTCTCACATTAGATGGCTGAGTCCCAACAAATCTGTAAAGCATGGGCATCCACTCCATAGGGCAAGGGAGGGCGTTTGCCCCCCCCCCCCCCCGGAATCATAAAAGAGTGTTGACAATGACACGCCGCCTCCCGCACAACGGTGGGCCAGGGCCGCCGGCGCCGCCGATTGTCACTGTCATCATTCATGTCTGTCAGTGTCTGTGTTGCATTTACTCTGCTCCCCCGGCCCACGCCTGTTTGCTGGCGCCAGCCAATATGATCTGCCACTGCTTTGCAGCCCCACCTGGTGCTCGTCCTGGCGGCGTGACGTCACTCACGGTGGGAGGGGATTATCATTCATGGCTGGGAATGATGGGAGGAGCGTAGAGAGCTGCCTGCTAGAGGAGCCAGCGCCGCCAAAGAGGAACCAACCAGCAACAACATCTTCATTACAATCAGACAACACAGCAGCATCAGTCGTGTCAGTGTCACTGCAATTAAGCACTAAACTAAATTGGGCTGATGGCATGCGGCATGCCATACAGAATGATGCAGATTAAATATTTAAATGTGATGATGACTGTGATTTTTTTTAATATGCAGCATGGCGGCGGGGGGGGAGGGGGGTAAATGTCTTGCACTGGTCATGGTAACTCATGTATTAATGTCCTGCACAGTGCAGGACATGAATATATGAGTTACTATGACAAGTGCAGGACATTAATACATGAGTTACCATTACCAGTGCAGGACATTTACCCTCCTACCCCCGCCGCCATGCTGCATATTAAAAAAATCACAAACGTTTTTTCTAGGACATTAAAAACAGTCGTGTGTATGCGGCATAAGTCTTTAGAGAAGGTAGACAGAGAGGGTTGGATTCCCCATAGGTGAAACTTGGATCATTCTTATTATCTGCAATTCTCTTAATTAACTTGCAGAAATAGGAACAGGGAGAAAAAGAAACGTTAGCTTGATCCAAGTAGTGCCCATTTTTTCCATATAACATAAAGTAACTTGGAGATTGTTGGGTTGACCCCATGAGCGGTATTTAGGTAACTAAGGCCAAGTAGGTGGGTATGAGCTTTGGCAAGTTGAAGCTCCAAGAGAAGGTCAATGACCTCTTTAAAACTTTAGATTGCCTCTACTAGATATTTTTGGGAAGCTTTGCAACCTTTTAAGTGAAGATTCCTCATTCCTCAATGGCTTCAGGGCTGTCAACGCTATGCTTGTCTATCCCAAGTAGGCAGTTTGTCTTGAGAGGTGGTAAGTACAGTGTATTGACTTTGGTTGAGGGATACAGGTGATGTGGCTGGAAGCAGAAGTTTTGGGAGAGAGTGTGAGGAATAGGATGCACATTATATATACAAAAATGGTGACTGCGCTGTGGGGAAGGGAGTGAGGAAAGGAAAGGGTGAGGAGCCGTGAATGAAATAGACAATGAAAAAGAAAAAGAAAAAATCCTTATAATACTGCAATGAACAGTAAAACTAGGTGCATATAAATAATACAGTGAGCGAACACCTATGATACTGCAATATGTAACAGTAAAAACTCAGTGCATATACACTAATACATACAAAAAAAACAAATACATGGAATAAGGTGCAAAAATAATATTGGTAACAATAAGAAATACAATCACACATGTGATAGAGTCCCATCCGTGAAAAGGAACAAATATAAAAGTCCAATAAATGATCCAAAAAGCAGTGTCTAGATGAAACACCTCCACCCAAGATGCAGCATGCTAGATGGAATCTTCAGTGATATCACCTCTGAGTGCACTAGCAGCCCACCTCCCTGCTGTTTGTCCAAACAGCTAAACAAGGTCACAGATAAAACTGGATGTAGAAACTGGCAGACACCTTCTCCTTAGTTCCTAGGGCAGATCTCAATAGCCGATATACACCATGGAAGAGAGAAGATAAACACAGAGTGCATATAGCGTGACACTGTGAGGGAACCTCAAAGAAAGGTGAGAGAAGGTCTCGAGATGATGCACTCAAAGCAAAAACACAGCGGGTGTCAATCCACGAGTGCCGAACTCGTATCCCCCTCAGAGTGTCAGCTATGAAGGTTGAGGTATGTTCTGATCCCCAAACGTCTATCAATCAGCTAAGTGTGTAGCGATGACATTAAAAGAAAGAAGGGGGGACCATAGAATAACTCTGTATGAAGAACATGTTTAATAAAATCAAGAAAAACTCACATAATGGATAAGATGAAGTGTATACATCCACGAGCGCCTAACTCGTAATCTAGCATCAGTCTATGTCTGTGCCCGGTGCTCCAGTCCCAACACGTGTCGTCACGTCACGCGTCAGGATTGGAGTACCCCCTTTCCTTTCCTTACTCCCTTCCCCACAGCGCAGTCACCATTTTTGTATATATTTATCACCCTTTCTGTCAGGATCAGATCCACAGGTCACTGCTGCAGTTCCCTTACCCAGCCCATTAGACAGCGCGGGAATTCCCTACTTCTATAGGATGCACATTATGTTACTGCCTGCTGGCAATTCCTTCACTTTTGCTAGCAGCTTGCTCTAAAACCTTTAACCTTGCCAAGGCTGTAGCCTACTCATATTGTTCTTCCAAAGCTTCCATACCTGCTCTCTTGAATTCAGCTTCTGCTTTGACTTCTGCTTCCATCAATGCTTTCTTACATGCAGTTTCTGCCTTCATCTCTTTTTTAGTCCTAATGTCTGCTTTAATCTGTGCTTCCTTGAGTGCAGCTTCTGTGACTACTGACTTCTGTCTCCATCTCTACTTTCTTTTGGGCAAAGACTGCCTGAATTTTCCGAAGCTTCAGCATAGGCACGGGCTTGGTGAACTTGGAGACTTGGTGAATCTGGAGGAGTGGGTCCTTGATGTAGGGCGGCTCCTGATTTAAAGGGCCATTGCTGATGTGAAGGGAAACTCTGATGTAGAGGGGGACTTTGATGTTAGAGGAAGTGTCAGGAAATCCCTGTAAGGTGTCTGGCACATAGTTGTGAGCAAGCGCATAAAGTTTGCCATGGAATGGCAAACAGGCGCGAGCATGCGCGCATGCGTGCAGACTGACTGATCTTCAGCTGTATTCCTGTCTTTAAACCCTATAACTCAATCTAGCAAAAAAAAAGATTTTTCCTATCACCTTACCATACAATAGGCCAGTGTTTCACAACCTTTTTTCAGTCAATACACACTTTACAAAAAAATACAAATAAAGTAATAGTTTTACATAACACAGCAACATCCATACGCATAGGACACCCGACATTAGAGGCGATTTATTCTTCTGAAGCAAATACAACTTTGCACACTGGTACTGACTAGCAGGGCTGGTACAAGGTATGGGCGGAAGGGACAAATGCCCAGGGTGGAGCTTATCAGTGTAAAGGCAGGGGGCGCACATAAAGCTCCAGCAGTTCCCTTCTCCCTATTTTTTTTTACAGAGCCCAAAGACAATTACAGTATAGTAAAGTGTTCATACATTCAAACATGATAAGAGAACATTCACTTCACAGGAGCTCTGCCTTCTTTACTGTAGGGCTGCCATCTGGATCTCCATCCCTGGCTGTCACAGACTGCCTGATCGCTGTTATCTTCTGTTATCAGCGAACTGCTTGTGGAATGTGTGTCCAGTTGCTGGACTGGGGGACCTGTCAGCATAGACTGTGTTTCACTTTACACTGTCATCCCAGTTGGACATAAGGCTGAACCTTCTTTTGTCATGTAAAGAGATTTAACACTTTACTTCCCTGCATGCTTTTGCTTGGCCACTGTTTAGGGTTTCTTCACATGTGTGGAAGTGACTGTTGCTCCTCTGAAAATATGCATGCTTCGATTGCTTTTCAGAGCTGTTTGAGAGGTAGTGAGAAGGCAATATGTTGCCTCCTCACCGCCTGATTTAACCCAATAATTGCTATACGGTGGCCACATTGAACTACATTTTTATTTTTCACAGCACCACACACTGAAAGCAAAATGCTGTTTAACCAGTTCTATCAGTGCCTACCAGTTCTGTCAATCAGTGCCGCTTATCAGTGCCCTTCAGTGCCACCTATTAGTGCTAATCAGTGCCACATCCTCAGTGCACATCAATGAAGGAGAAAATTGTTAGAGAGTAGTGAGTCGCTGACAGTTAACTCAATTTTGTATCAATAGACATGCACCGTTATATTAAAAAAAATGATAAAAATTTCATATGGGTACAGTGTTGCATGACCGCGCAATTTTCATTAAAAGTGTGACAGCTCGCTGAAAGCTGAAAAATTAAAATTGGCTTGGGCAGGAAGGGGGTAAAAGTGTCCTGTAGGCAAGTGGTTAAGCACAGTATCAGGGGCACAGCATGTTTAAATCTGGTAGCAGCTGTATTTTCAGTGTTGAGGCAGGCAGGCAGTTGGTGGTGGGGGGGGGGGGGTAAAACCATGACTCAACCACTCGATTTTACTGTCCCCAGTCACATGTGTCAATCAGTCTTAATGATTCTTTCACATGTATTGGAGTCTAATTCATCAGCAGGGGAATGCATGAGCACAGCCCTTGCTGAATCAAAGCTGAACCGGACGGATGCCAGTTTTTTTTTTTACATCTGTGCTGTTCAGTTTGTGCAACAGACACAGGTGGACCCATGAGAGCTCTATGGGCAGCCAGATGTAAAAAGACTTCAGTGTCTGTTTACATCAGGCTACCTCTGATGTGTCACGTTTAGGTCCAGAAATGTGGAAGAGGATGCAATATTTTTTCCATTTTTTTTCCAGACCTGGATGGATTTGGAGATAGGTGGGTATAAAGAGGAGTTATGCCGCGTACACACGGTCGTTTTTCGGCATGTCCAAAAAACAAAATTTTATCATTAACCACTTCCCGCCCGGTCAAATTTACGTCCAGGAAGTGGTTACACAATCCTGACTGGACGTCTATGGACGTCCTGCGGGATTTCATGCCGCGCGCGCCCGTGAGCGATCTCAGTAAAGAGCCTCTGCCTATGAGTGCCCATCAGTGCCGCCTATGAGTGCCCATCAGTGCCGCATACCAGTGCCGCCAATCAGTGCCACCTCATCGGTGCCCATCAGTACTACCTCATCGGTGCCCATAAGTGCCGCCATATCAGTGCCCATAATTGAAAGAGAAAACGTACTTATTTACAAAAAAATTAACAGGGAAAAAAAACGTAATTTTTTTCAAAATGTTCAGTCTTTTTTTTAGTTGTTGCGCAAAAAAAAATCGCAGAGGTGGTCAAATACCACCAAAAGAAAGCTCTATTTGTGGGGAAAAAAGGACGCCAATTTTGTTTGGGTACAGTGTAGCATGACAGCGCAATTGCCATTCAAAGTGCGACAGTGCAGAAAGTTGAAAATTGGCTTTGGCGGGAAGGTGCGTAAGTGCCTGGTATGGAAGTGGTTAAAAACACATCACATCACCACACACCATCGTTTTTGAAAAATGATGAACAAAGCGCGGTGACATACAACATGTACGACGGCACTCTTAAGGGGAAGTTCTATTCGCCTTTGGGCTGCTTTTAGCTGATTGGTTAGTAAAAGACGATTCACGCTTTTTTGTCTGTTACAGCGTGATGAATGTGCTTACTCCATTATGAACGGTAGTTTTACCAGAACGAGCACTCCCGGCTCATAACTCGCTTCTGGGCATGCGCGGGTTTAAAACGTCATTTTAGCCCACACACAATCATTTTTTATAACCCGGAAAACGACATTTTAAAAAACGACGTTAAAAAATGCAGCATGTTTGAATTTTTTTTTGGCCGTTTTCCAGAAGACGAATAACGATGTGAAGCCCACACATGATCATTTTAAATTACGTTTTTAAAAACGTCGTTTTTTTTCATGCCGAAAAACGACCGTGTGTACGCGGCATCAGTTTTTTTTGTTAAACCGGTGGGTTGAACATAAAAAATAAATAAAAAATAACTTATCCATACATTTGATGTGGATAGGGGAATCTTTTAGTTGTGTCATTGTGTTCTGACAGTAAAGCCCCGTACACACGATAAGAAAATCGGAAGTAAAATTTGGCGATTTTCAGATCATTAGTACGGTGCTTTCGACACCGTACTAATTCTGATTTTTCATACGACAAAAGCTGGATGTGCAGACTATAACATTTTTGTTGGATGTGAACACAACATCACATTTTCGTTTAATTAGTATGGTTTCTGTCCGAAAAAAATCGTAAAAGCAAAACTACGCATGCTCAGAAATGAAAGAGTACGTATAAAACTATTCAACACATTACATCACTTCTGATATTGTATTCTGTCATACGAGAATTTTCGTATTGTGAGTAACCTCTTTACTCTCACTTTCACTTTCGACTAGCATGCAACAAGAAACAGATGAACAGTCGTGTGAAAATCTGATCGTGTGCACGAGTGTCATGGTCTTACCTCTCTCCTGTCTCCTTCGTTTGACATGTGCTGGCGGCCATCTTGGTTTCCAGGTCTCTTGTAGCCTCCCACCCTGCGGCTCCTCCTTCCCACTGGGAGGAGCTGGATGCCTGGCTCATATATATAGGAGTTCTCTGGCTTCAGTTCCTTGCTTGGTCCTCCTGTGTTCACATGCTTCTAAGACTGCTGCTGCTTCTGGTTCCGACCCTGGCTTCGTCTGACTTCCCTGCTGGTTCCTGATCCTGGCTTCGTCTGACATCCCTGCTGGTTCCTGATCCTGGCTTCGTCTGACTACCCTTCTGGTTCCTGACCTCTGGCTTCGCAAGACTCTGATTCGGGTTCACCATCTGTTTTGGACTTTTGCTTTAATGCTTGATATTCAATAAAGCCTTCTTATTTTTCACTTATCTCTTGTTGTACGTCTGGTTCATGGTTCCGTAACATTAGGACCAAGCCATGAATTTTGACGGTACAGAGCCATCCTTGCTACCCACGCTGGTTGCCAGACTTGATCAGCTGGAGTCCCTGATGGGTCAGTTCGCCGTGGCGTTGCAAACCCTGCTTGAACGCATGGCTCATTTCGCTCCCGTTGCCGATGGGTCGGTCGTCGCTCCTGGGCCCGCTCCTACGGCCGATCCGACTGTTGCGCCAGACTCTACCTCGACACCTGTTGTTGCGCCTGCGGTGTTTCGGGGTATGTCCGGTTCTGCCCCCCTTCCACAGCGATTTGGGGGAGAGCCAACTCAGTGCCGAGGTTTCCTTAACCAAGTGGGCATTTATTTCGAGTTGCTGCCACATGCCTTTCCCACTGAGAGATCAAAGGTGGGGTTCTTGATCTCGCTGCTCTCGGACAAGGCCTTGGCCTGGGCCAGTCCTTTATGGGAGAACAACAATCCGGTGGTTGCCGAGTTTTCCGGTTTTGTTGCTTCTCTTCGGAAGGTATTCGATGTGCCGGCTCGCGCCGCCTCTGCTGCGAAGCTCCTTATGTCCGTCAGACAGGGTTCACGATCCGTAGCCGAATACGCCATTGAGTTTCGTACCCTGGCAGCAGAGGTAGGTTGGAATAATGAGGCCCTGGTCGCTGCTTTCTCTCATGGTCTCTCGGATGCCTTGAAGGATGAGGTTGCAGCTAAGGACCTACCAGTGGAGCTCGAGGCTCTTATTTCTTTCCTGATTTTGATTGACACCAGACTCAGGGAGAGACCTTCCTTTAAGGTGAGCCTGCGGAGGCCTCCTAACAGTTTGGCGCCTACGTTTGCTGTCCCACCCGTGCCTCCCTCTCCTCCCACGCCTCCTGGTGTTGACTTGTCTGGGGGTGAACCCTCGCAGCTGGGGTTTGCTCGCTTGTCCGAGGGGGAGAGGGTACTCCGGAGACGCGAGGGCCGATGCATGTACTGTGGTCTCGATGGGCATTTTCGGTTGGCATGTCCGAACCGTCCGGGAAACGCTCGCACCTGAGATCCTGTCGGGGGCAGATCTTGGGTGGAGTCTCCTCGTCCCCGGTTTCCCGTGTTGATAAACCACTGATCACTGTTGTCCTCTCCTGGGTCGGGGGCTCGGTGACGACCCAGGCGTTGGTGGACTCTGGTGCTGGTGGTTTTTTCATTGATAGTGAGTTCGCTGCCGCCAATTCCATTCCTCTACAGGCTCGAGGTTCCCCGCTGGCTCTAGAGGCGATAGACGGCAGACCCCTCCAACCGTCACACGTGACTCATGAGACCCTTCCAGTGGGGGTAGCCATTGGTGCCGCTCACAGAGAGTCGGTCTGCTTCCAAGTTATTTCGTCTCCACACTACTCGGTGGTCTTGGGGTACCCCTGGCTCCAGAAGCATAATCCGACTTTTGACTGGAGATCGGCCGAGATCCTCTCATGGTCACCACAGTGTGGGGCTAAGTGCATCCATGGGCCTGTCAAGTTGCTGTGTACTTCCTCGGACTCTCTGTTGCCTCCTGAATACGAGGAGTACCGGGATGTATTCGATAAGGTACGCGCAGTTGCCCTACCTCCGCACCGCCCATATGATTGTGCCATTGAGTTACAACCTGGTGCCGTTCCTCCTCGCGGCAAGGTCTATCCACTGTCGGTTGCGGAGAATGAGGCCATGGAGGAGTACGTGATGGAGGCGCTGTCCCGTGGTCACATTCGCAAATCCTTGTCCCCGGCAGGGGCTGGATTTTTCTTTGTGAAAAAGAAGGGCGGTGAGTTGAGGCCTTGCATCGATTACAGGGGTCTCAATCGCATCACGATCAAGAACGCTTACCCGATACCCTTGATTTCCGAGCTGTTCGATCGCCTTAAAGGGGCCACGGTCTTTACCAAACTCGACCTGAGGGCGGCATATAACCTGGTAAGGATCAAGGCGGGCGATGAGTGGAAGACCGCCTTTAACACCAGGACCGGTCATTATGAATCCTTGGTTATGCCCTTTGGGTTGTGCAATGCGCCCGCAGTCTTTCAGGAATTCATCAACGATGTTTTCCGTGACCTGTTGCAGCAGTGTGTGGTGGTCTATTTGGATGACATCTTGGTATATTCTGAATCCAGGGAGGCCCACATTCTGGATGTCAAACGAGTGTTGCAACGGTTACGAGAGAACAAGCTGTTCGGTAAGCTTGAGAAATGCGAATTTCACCGATCCCAGGTAACCTTCCTAGGTTACATCATTTCCGCTGAGGGGTTCTCCATGGATCCTGAGAAGGTTTCGGCTGTCTTACAGTGGCCTCAGCCCAGTGGTCTTCGTTCCTTGCAGCGTTTTTTGGGCTTCGCCAATTATTATCGGAAGTTCATCAGGGACTTCTCCATGCTGGCCAAGCCTCTCACGGATCTGACCAGGAAGGGCAGTAATTCCCAGGTCTGGCCGCTCGAGGCTATCCGGGCTTTTGAGGCCCTAAAATCCGCCTTTGTGTCAGCTCCGATTCTGTCTCATCCCAACCCTGGGTTGCCCTTTGTCCTCGAGGTGGACGCGTCCGAGACGGGAGTAGGCGCCCTTCTGTCTCAGCGTAGGACACCAGAGGGTCCGCTGCTTCCTTGTGGGTTTTACTCCCGGAAACTGTCACCCGCGGAGTGCAACTATCAGATTGGTGACAGGGAGTTGTTGGCCATAGTGCAGGCTCTCAAAGAGTGGAGGCACTTGCTCGAGGGCTCGGTGGTTCCGGTTCTCATCCTGACGGACCACAAGAATCTGACCTACCTTTCTGAGGCCAAGAGATTGACACCACGTCAGGCCAGATGGGCTCTGTTCTTGTCACGTTTTAATTACGTGGTCTCCTACCTACCTGGTTCCAAGAACATCAGGGCGGATGCCTTATCACGGCAGTACTCCGAGCTGTCCAGGGAGGAATCTATACCGACTTCGGTCATACCTCCGAATCAGATCCTGGCCGCCATTCGCACCAGCCTGACCTCTCCCCTTGGTGAGCAGATTTTGGCGGCTCAGTCTGGTGCTCCCTCTGGGACACCCAACGGCAGATGTTTTGTGCCTGAGGAGTTGCGCACTCGGTTGTTGCGAACCTACCATAACTCCAAGACCGCGGGGCATCCTGGTAAGAATCAGCTGTCCTGGGCTGTTTCACGTCTGTTCTGGTGGCCTTCCCTACGTTCCGACATCGCCGCATATGTAGCGGCATGCTCCGTTTGTGCCCAAAGTAAGTCCCCTCGGCACCTTCCGTTGGGTCTGCTGCAACCCATAGCCACCGGGGAGCGCCCATGGTCACACCTGGGGATGGATTTCATTGTGGACCTCCCTGCATCCCGAGGCCATACGGTCATTCTCATGATTGTGGATCGGTTTTCCAAAATGTGCCACTGTGTTCCTCTCAAGAAGTTACCCTCTGCACAAGAGTTGGCCACGATTTTTGCCCGGGAGGTCTTCCGGTTGCACGGTTTGCCCAAAGAGATAGTGTCGGATCGGGGGAGTCAGTTTGTGTCCAGGTTCTGGCGCGCCTTTTGCTCCCAGTTGGGGATTCATCTCTCCTTCTCCTCGGCCTACCACCCTCAGTCCAATGGGGCCGCAGAACGATCCAATCAGGCCTTGGAGCAATTCCTTCGTTGCTATGTCTCCGATCACCAGGACAATTGGGTTGACCTCCTGCCTTGGGCTGAGTTTGCCAGGAACACGGCTGTGAACTCTTCCTCTGGGACGTCTCCCTTCATGGCCAATTATGGGTTCCAACCTGCCGTGTTACCGGAGGCATTCTCTCCCCAGGATATTCCGGCTGTGGAGGATCACCTTTCTGCTCTACGTGCTTCTTGGGTACAGATCCAGAGGTCCCTTGAGGTCTCTGCGCAGCGCCAGAAACTCCAGGCTGATCGCAGACGAGCGCCTGCTCCTTCCTACCAGGTCGGAGACCGTGTATGGTTGTCCACTCGCAACCTCAACCTTCGAGTGCCCACTCCCAAGCTGGCTCCTCGCTTTGTTGGTCCCTTCCGAGTGCTTCGCAGGGTAAACCCGGTAGCCTATGCCCTTGCGCTTCCTCCTGGCATGCGGATCTCCAACGTATTTCATGTCTCCCTGTTGAAGCCACTGGTGTGCAATCGCTTCACTTCCTCGGTTCCTCGGCCTCGTCCGGTCCAAGTGGGCAATCATGAGGAGTATGAAGTGAGCAATATCCTGGACTCACGCCTGGTCCGCGGTCGGGTGCAGTTTTTGGTCCACTGGCGTGGTTATGGTCCAGAGGAGCGTTCCTGGGTTCCCTCCGCAGATGTCCATGCTCCTGCCTTGCTCCGAGCCTTCCACGCACGCTTCCCTCAGAAACCGTTTTTTGCACCGCGGAGGAGGGGCCCTTGAGGGGGAGGTACTGTCATGGTCTTACCTCTCTCCTGTCTCCTTCGTTTGACATGTGCTGGAGGCCATCTTGGTTTCCAGGTCTCTTGTAGCCTCCCACCCTGCGGCTCCTCCTTCCCACTGGGAGGAGCTGGATGCCTGGCTCATATATATAGGAGTTCTCTGGCTTCAGTTCCTTGCTTGGTCCTCCTGTGTTCACATGCTTCTAAGACTGCTGCTGCTTCTGGTTCCGACCCTGGCTTCGTCTGACTTCCCTGCTGGTTCCTGATCCTGGCTTCGTCTGACATCCCTGCTGGTTCCTGATCCTGGCTTCGTCTGACTACCCTTCTGGTTCCTGACCTCTGGCTTCGCAAGACTCTGATTCGGGTTCACCATCTGTTTTGGACTTTTGCTTTAATGCTTGATATTCAATAAAGCCTTCTTATTTTTCACTTATCTCTTGTTGTACGTCTGGTTCATGGTTCCGTAACAACGAGGCTTTAGTCCCATATTTGAGCACCAATGTTAAACCTTTTAGTTTTCTGTAGTGTACCACAAATATTGGTACTATTTAATTGCATGCCACAAACATTACAAAAATGTTGGTGCATCCTGATATATTGTCTCCACCCTCTTATCCATCCAACAGAGAGCAGGGGTTGGTGGGGTGATAGGCATGGGTGGGGGGCGAAGTTTCCCATTTTCACCCTGGGCACTGGATGATCTTGTCCTGGCACTGCTGACTAGTATTCCAGTTTTTCTCTCCCACAGCTACTGTGACCCCAGTGCTAACAAAAGTGGTGGGAGGGCAGATAAGGATGCTGTGCAGTCGCCCGATGTCCTCCTTATCAACTGATGCCATTGGTTGTTAGGATGCCGGCGGCTGGAAGGTTGTAAGGTCTTGCACAATGAAAACCTGTGGCTTTGAGTAACTAAAAGGCAGGCTTTATTCACCTGCTGGCTTGTACAAAATTTTTGGGCAATTTTTAATCATTTTCCAAAGCACCCCCGAAGAAGCCTGAAGGCACCCTGGTTGAAAAAAGCTTCAGTAGACAAAAGTCTAAACATGATACATTTTGGCAACACAAATCGTCATACAGGCAAATGTGTTCATAATGTATAAACACAAGAATACATGCTAATAACTATAAGTAATGCCTTGCACACACGATCAGGTTTCTCGGGGGTCAAAAGGAAAACTGCCTGAGAGCCTTGGTCAGGAAAACCGGCCGTGTGTATGCTCCACAGCAGTGTTTCCCCATAGGAACCCGCCGCGATTCGTGGTGAGAAAAAAGAGAACATGTTCTAATTTTTTTAACCGCAGTTTTCCTGTCAGGAAAACTGCTAAGGAGCATACACGCGGCCGGTTTTCCCGGCCAAAGGAAAAAACAGCAGTTTTCCCGACGGGAAAACCGGTCGTGTGTACAAGGCATTATTCTTCTGTTTTAGCAAGGACTAAGCCATGAAGTTGATTACTTTATTAGGTAGGTCTGATAAATAACCATCTGTTTCATTATGTCAGCTTCCATTATCTAGATAAATACCTGACAAATTCCTTTTCTATTACAGATATGTACTTTGACCATTGGAATGCTATTTCCATCATGACTGTTTAACAATAACTGAATTGTATTTCTGTTAGTGAGAGAACACCTAACAAATGAAGCATTTTCTACTTGCTTAGCTAATGTTAGAAAAAGCTAAACAGATTCTTAACTAAACAACCATGAACTTTCTCCTTGTTGTCTCGCATGTTGTTGTGGTTACCAGTATAGTGTTCATGTATATAACAATGCTGTAAATATGCGATACGTGCCAGTGCCGTATGTAACTAACTCATTATAACAGGTGCAACTATATTGCTTTAAAGTATCTGCATATACTGTATTACAATCTGGTTGTTTGAGCCATATAGTTTTTCACTATTCTTTAGGAATCTAAAGCAAAATTGACTCATGAATACAGTTTTTTTTTTATCTGAAATTTTTAAGTAGAATTGTGAAAGAATTGAGGCAAATTTAAAAATATATGATGGTGTATTGAAAATTGTTTCTGTATTTTTGGATTTCCAGTCAAATCTAGAGCACAAGATAATTGAATATGATTTACTATATAACAGTGTTGATCATTTCTTATTGATTTTTCTAACAAACAATTAAGGAAGAACTTCACTTAAAGTGGTTGTTAACCCACTTCATAGAAGGACAGAGGAGGACAGGAGAGCTGTGCCTGACAGAGGCACATAAACTGACCACAGTGTCAGGGCTCAGCAGCCATCATATACAGTGGTCAGTTTACAAAAGGGAGGACATAACCAGGCAGGACTAGACAGTTTTTTTAGGTGATACGGGGGGCAAATTACACAGCACAAGCACTGTGCCGTGTAACATGCTTTAAAGAAACAGGGTCTCTTTTTTTGGGGGGGGGGGTTAACAAACACTTTAAAAGTGAAAGCTCCACTCTTCTTCTTCCCCCTCTACTATTTAGCATTTTTCTTTCCTGGGACTAGGTACATTTTTCCTGACAGGTACCCGATTCCACTTTCTCATGTAAATGAGAATTACAGAAGTTTGGCCCTCCCCGCCCACAACCTCCTGGGACACCTCACATGTGGCAGGAGGTTGCGGGACCAGTTTGAAAATGCAGCATAATCTTGTACAGGCACAGTGGTAAGAGGGTGTAAAACAGCAGGAAGTCACAGCTCTAACAACCAAGATGACAACACCATGGGTCCAAAGAATGGAGAAGAACTGGCCCAAGTGAAGACAATGCTGGACTGGTGGGTGTTTCTTAAAAGCCAGCAGCTACAGTATTTGTAGCTGCTCACTTTTAATAACAAAAATAAAAATATAGTCCCTCTTTAAATTAAAGTTTTCACAGAAGCACATGAAGATTTTATAAAACATTAAAGAGACCATGTACCCAGCCCTGCCATTATCCATCTCCAGATTATTGACCAGTACTACCCCCATTCTATCTCAGTAAGGTGCCTAAATAAATACAACAAACTAAGTTGTATAATACCAAACAGACCACAGATCACCCTTTTTTTCTATCCAGCTCTTTCAGCTCTTCTTTTCTACCTCCTACTATTTCTACCCTGTAACATGCTCTTTTTACCTTTCTTAAGCCAGCCACAGATGGATCAAATCTCGGCCGGTTTCTCAGCTCGTTGTAGTGCAAAGTGGATTTACCTTTTGTACATAACCCCCAGAGTTTGCACATTTATCATGTAAGGTATAGCGCCGGAGCTTGCAATTAACTCTTAAAGGAGTTGTAAAGGAAAAAAAATGTTCATCTTAATGCAATCTATGCATTAAGGTGAAAAAACATCTGATTATGCCGCCCCCCCCCCCTCCCCGAGCCCCCGTTTCACTTACCTGACCCCTCGAAAGTCCCGCACTCGGTCCCGAGATCCTCTTCGCCGCTCAGCCTGGCTGCTGATTGGCTAGAGCAGATGGATTGAGAGCAGCGCAGCCATTGGCTGGCGCTGCTGTCAATCACATCCAGTGATGCGGCACGCCGAGGGGCGGGCCGAGTGGGACAGCGATGGCCGCTCGCTGTATCACGGGAGCGCGCCCGCAAGGACTCATCACCATGCGAGCTCTCTCGCATGAATGTGATGAGTTCTTGCGGGGAGGACCAGAGACAGCCGCCGAGGGACCCCAGAAGACGTGGACCGGGGCAACTCTGTGAAAAACGAACTGCACAGTGGAGGTAAGTCAATGCTGTATCCTGGCCTGAAACTGTGGGGGGGGGGCGTCGCTTCTAATCTTACCATCCCTGCCCCATTGCAGAGATTTCCCTTCACTTCCTGTCCCATAGCCAAACAGGAAGTGAGAGGAAATATATGCAAATTAAGGGAATCCATTGCCCCCCCCCCCCCCCCCAGGCCATCAGAACTAGTGTCCCCACTTGAAAATTTCAGGGTGGGTCTTAAACCGCAAGGGGTGTGGCCTTGACAGGAAGGGGTGGGTCATATTTAAATTAGAGGGTGCACGAGTTTAGTCAGGCCTAGGGCAGCACAAACCTAAATACACCCCTGAGGTAAGTATGACATGTTTGTTATTTTAAAGAAAAAAAATGTTTTCCTTTTAGTAACCCTTCAACTGATAAGTAGTAAAGCCTTTTAAGGCATTGCCAATGGAGATTTTTGGGTACCGAAATTTATTGCGATTTCACAGGCACATGTCATTTTAGGGCTTGATGTGTTTGGTATCTATTTCCTGGAAGCAAACCCATATTTTATCTTTTCCCAAAATTAAATATTATAGTGTGTTTGTGTGCATTAAAATGTATTTTATTATATTTTTCCTGAAAATATGTGTTTAATAAATAGTTGTGCAAATATTGTGCAGCATAAAAATTTGTAACCACTATCTTCTTATTTTTCCAGGGCCTCTGCTTTCAGAAAAAATTAAAGGATTGCTATAGCGCGCAAGTGGGGAGGAAACAGAAAATCAGTTTGTTCTGTTAGGCCTTGTACACACGACCGAACATGTCTGCTGAAACATGCGGACATGTTCGGTTGTCTGTACGTCTGACCGGACAATTTTCCAGCGGATCGGACAGGTTTCCAGCGGACAAATGTTTCTTAGCATGTTAAGAAACATGTCCGCTGGAAGCCTGTCCGTCGGACATGTTCGGTCGTCTGTACGACTTACCGGACATGTCCGCTCGGCCGAAAGCCCTCGCATGCGTCAAAGTGATTCGACGCATGCGTGGAAGCATTGACCTTCCAGGGTCGCGCACGTCGCCGCGTCATCGTCGCGGCGCGGCCACGTCACCGCGTATCCTGTACGCGGGGATTTTGGTTTGATGGTGTGTACAACCATCAGACCAAAATCCGGCAGCGGACATGTCCGATGAAAACGGTCCGGCGGACCGTTTTCATCGGACAGTCCATCCGTGTGTACGAGGCCTAAAAGCTATATGTATATAAATAGTGATAGCAAATAATCGTGTGGCCTATGACCTTTCGACTCAAAAGACTGATAGTTTACATGAATGTAGCTGCAATGGTGCTAACACAAATAAAATGTTTCACAATACTTAATTTATGCATCTATGTCTGTATCCTTGTTTTGAAAGCCCAGATTAGAGAAGAACATTCATATGTAAGGCTGTTAATGTTTTTATGACATTGCTCACAAAATGTTTTCATTCTGTTAACACCAGGTGAACTATAGAAGGTTGTAAACCTTCATAAAACAATAGGGAAGAAATACTTTTCAAAGAATCTTTGGAACTTGTTGAAATGCTGCTGTCACCATGACCTTGTTCATCCAGTTTCTCTAGTAACTGACTGCAGTGCAAACACGTGACTGCAATGATGTATCTGCACTGAGAAATCAGATTTGATTTTCACAAACACAGAA
The DNA here is from genome assembly GCF_905171775.1 of Rana temporaria. Taxonomy (NCBI): domain Eukaryota; kingdom Metazoa; phylum Chordata; class Amphibia; order Anura; family Ranidae; genus Rana; species Rana temporaria. The sequence continues at coordinate 276,949,410 of NC_053491.1, forward strand.
GCCAAAGTAACATCGCCACCGTCCATATATTATATACCAAGCTTGCTAATATTTGGGAAGGGGAAATAATCTGCAAGTTTGTTATTTTTTGTTTGTTTCTTATTTTCTAGAAGGGTTACAGGTGACAGAGAGAGCAGCTTTCACCAGTTTAGATTTCAAAGATCTCAATGAAGTATTTATGCTGAATATATATTTGTATATTTGACATGTATTGGAGACTATACAGTGATCAATCAAGCGAGTGTGATACCATTTTAATCACCGCATTTGATAATTTATATTTTGTAGAAACATAAAAACATAGAAAAGTGATGGCATAAAAAGACAAAAAGTCAGACGGAATTTTTTGATCGGATATTCCGACCGTGTGTGCCCCATCTGAGTTTTTCCTTCGGAAATTCCGACGGACTTATAAAAAGAGAACATTTCTATCGGAAATTCCGTTCGTCTGTATGGAACTCCGACGGAGAAAAAAACATGCATGCTCAGAATCAAGTCGACGCATGCTCTGAAGCATTGAACTTCATTTTTCTCAGCTCGTTGTAGTGTTGTACATCATCGCGTTCTTTACAGTCGGAATTTGGTGTGACAGTGTGTATGCAAGACAGCTTGAACGGAATTCCGTCTGAAAAATCTGTCTGAGTTTATCCAGATTTATTCCGATCGTGTGTACAAGGCATTAGTAGTCCATTGAGTCTGTCCATTTTTTATTAAATTTTTTATTGATTTGTTTGTTTTTTTTGTTTTTTTTGCTATATGGCAAAATGGCTATAAATCTATGTTTATCCCAAGCATGTTTGAAGCCATATACTGTTGACTGTCTCAATACCGTCTCAATAAAAAAAAAAAAAAAAAGCAAGTTTAAATGTCCCAATTCACAAAAAGTTATAATTAATGACTTCTCTACTGTAAGAATAAAGACCAATGCATGCAGTGCCTCACGTAACCGCAAAACGAACACGTTAAGTGACCGTGAAGAAGCATGCTTTTCATGTGCTTCACTATATGGCACGCAACGCACAATTAGGAGCTGCAATACTTATACTTTCCATAGTGTTGTGTTCTGCTTTTACAGGGAACGCAGCGTCCATGTGTAACCTAGCCTCTCACTGATAAGGGATTAAATAAATATGTTTTTTGCAGGACTAGAGAGTGAGACACTTGTATAAGTGAAGGGAATGGAGGGCCAATAGTTCAAGACTGAAGCTGTAAACCATTGGAAAAACTGCTGTCATTTAGCTAAGGCTATAAAAACTTGTAAACTCCGATTGTTAGCTTAAACTTTAAACATGACTATGGGATTCTCCTAGGAAAATCATGTTTTAGAATAAAAAAACGTTGTTTTCATTGTGTTTGTCTTTTGCTTAAACTGTGCAATACAGTAGACTGTTGGCTTCCCAGCCAGTAGTCCTGTGGTAGGTTGCGTTTCTTTCCCTCAAGGAATGTATAAAATACATTTGCATATTAATACAGAGGAGTCAGAGTCAGGGAGTCGGAGTCGGAGTCGGAAGTACATAAAACTGAGGAGTCGGAGTCGGAGTCGGAACATTTATCTACCGACTCCACAGCCCTGGGGGTCTGAGTCATTTTTAAATGAGCAGTGATTGCTCAAAGGGAAAGTATAAAAATTAGAAATTCCTTTCAATATAGTGCCTGGGGGTTCCCTTAGTCCACCTGTAAAGTGGCACATCTGTACTGTGTATAGAAGCTGCTGTAGCAATAATCGCATTTATAAAGTCCAAAAAAAAATGACATTTTCCCTGCAAGCTTTCTTTATTTTGTAAGCACTAGCTTGGGGAGACATCTGTATGATGAGGCCACAGTGTAGTGCACAGGGAACAAGATTAGAGATTTTTTGGATAAATTCTGGTGTCTCTACCACATACTTTGGACTGCTACTTCTGTAACGGGTGTGCGTAAAAATTGTTCTTTAGGTTTCGGTGGCGCCTTCACGCCATAACCCTATGGAGGTACTCTTGATGATTGGCCTTGTTGTCAAAAAATAACTGGCAGATATGCCAATATCCAATATGGCCGCACTAATCCGCAACAGTGAACGCACATTTGCGGCGGCTAATGTGCGGACGCAAAACGTGCTAATTACCAGTGTTTGCTGGCCTATATAAGGACTCCAATAGCTCTCATAAATCGCTGGATTATCGTCAGCTCTGTATCCTGTGTTCCTTGCTCCTGTTTTATTACCTGTTACCGACCCGGCTTACCCTGACCTGCTCTGGCTTCTCTCCTGGCTCTGAGGCTTGTTTCACTGACCTACTCTTGCCTGTTTCAGATTGACTTCCTGTGTTTGACCCCGGCTTAATCACAACTACACCTCCTGCCTCTGCTTCTGACTGCCTCCCTGTGTTTGACTCCAGCCTGACTTCTGACATTGTCTCTGTTTTCCACCTGTTAAGAACCACCAGTACCTCCAGGGAATCATTGGCTGTGACCACCTTCTCTGCTCCTGGGTGTCCGCTTCTGGAACCATCAGACAGCTTCACCGGTAGGCAACCCGTGCATCTCTGGGCATAGTATCCTCTGTCTCCAACTCCAAGGGTACTCTGCACTCAGCCGCAAGGGGAGCCCTCTCGTCACCTCAGCCTCCAGGCTGGTACGTGACACAAACCCAAGGCTTAGCAATGAGGAACTCCTGTGCACCTTCCTACGCAAAACTTTATCTTGGGGGTTGGGAGAGGCAGGTGTTCTCTGAGGACAAATTTACAATCTACCTGAAACATGTTCTATTTTGGTACAGGTTTATTGAGGACCTAATACTTGTATGGACAGGTTCATCACAATTACTGCAAGAGTTTATTCAAATGTTGTATTCCAACAGTATGAACTTACATTTCACATTTGGAAAGGAGGATGGAAAATATCCTCACATGTAGTGTACATGTGGATATTTAGATTTGAAAGTGTGCCGCGTCCTAGTATAAATGATAAAGGAAGTAACTTTTTTTGTGCCTAAAAAGTCCAACAACTTACATTTCACATTTAACTTGATGATACACAGATCCCGTGTCTTGGATCTCTTGATCATCAAATATCAGGATGGGACAATTGGTACAGATTTGTATCGCAAACCCACAGCTGGCAATACATTGCTGCATGCTTCAAGTGCATCCTAGTACGTAGTATCCCCTATGCACAGTACCTGCGGTTACAAAGGAACTGTGCTAGGGAGGAAGATTTTCGTTTACAGGCTGACCTTCATGAATGTCTCCTTCTCAGGGCATATTCACAAACTAATTTGAGGAAGGCCTTCAGTCGAGCACTAGCTCGTAATAGAAGTTTCCCAAACCGAAATTATCAGACAGTCAAAATCATCACAGAATTTTCAGCCCATCACAGCCACCTTCGAACTATCAGACCACTGGCATTTGTTAACAGATCATCATATGCTCAATAAATACGTTAAAACAACCCCAGACCGGCTAACCAGTAGCCACTATACAACTTCCACAAGTTCTCCATTGGGTCACTGTGGCACCTCCAGATGTGGACAATCCCACAGTGCCCTTGGATTCTTGAAGGCACTACTTGCACACTACCTAATGGTGAACATTTTTCACCACGTACTTCAGCTAATTGTGGCACCACAGGGATTATATACTTGATGATGTGTGAATGTAAGGGAAAACAATTCAGGAATTGTGCAAACATATTGGCGATCACTTGTATTACTTCACGAATGGTAAACTAACCACTATAGGACATCATATTGAACTGTGCCACAGATTTGATCCTCAGGTGGTGAAGTTTTTTGTTCTGGATGTGATATCCCAGGGGTGGGTGACTGGGACACGGCTATTTTGCAATGCGAGACCCTGTGGATTGAGAGGCTTAGAGCCACCACCGGGCCTCAACAAAGTATTATCATACAAGTTATTTTTGCAAACGTTATTACATGTCCATTCACTTGTTGTGCTCGATCATATGCATAAATGTGACATTGCCTTAGCTTGAGCTTTTCCCTGGTATATATGTCCATTTTAGTTGGATAGCTGGGTCTATATCTTGATTTATGCATACCCTTTTTTGCTAATTCACTTATTTAGGATTTTAATCAATTACAATGATCTCTAATCAATCTATATGTTTCTGTAACATTGTGTTTCTATGTTGAGTATTGCCGCTTTAAGACCCATCTACACCGCAGTTGTGTGTCAGTTGTGCCCCTTCCTTTTCTCCCTTCGGCGGATTTGTGGTCTTCCTTGTGTTGGGAGCAGAGACTGAGGTCCTCTGGGATCGCCCTACGCTTGCACAGTTGCAGCTAGGGCTAAATTGCCCTTTGGCCACAGTCCTGGTGCGCATTTGCGTGTGTGCGATAGTTCGCACATGAACATTGCAGAAGATCAGACCCAATTACATCACACACACAGCGCATGTGAATGGTGCCGGGTTGGGGGCTATTTAAAGCGGGGGTTCCGCAAGTTTTCTTTTTTTTTTTTTTATTCTTCTGCCTTTCTTACCTGGTTCAAATAAGCACTCGTGTCTCCCAGTCTTTTAGCCCGCAGCATTTCATTTCTCCAGAAAAGGATATGTTTTAAAATCCCGAGATGGACGTTTCCTTCTTTACTGTGGGCACTGTGAAGCCCAGCAGCTTGTCCTTCCGGGATACAGTGAATGCTGACGTCCCAGCATTCACCGCTCTATCCCGCGCATGTGCAGTGTTGACGGCGAGCATCGCCGTCAACACTGCACTGTTGCCATCACAATGGCCGGCCGGAGTCACGTGACCCGCGAGATATCACGGGATTACAGCACAGCGCGTCTCCTGGGATTCTCCTCGCTCACTACCAGGAGACTTAGCGCTGGTCCGGGGAAAATCAATACACGCCCACTCCCGCAGGGAAACACTGATTGACGGGAGAGAAAATGCTAGATAAACAAGGTAAAGACGGCGATTAAAAAAAAAAAAAACGGTTTATTGGGTATTGTTTTAATTCAGCCAAACGTGAAATTTAGGGTGAACCTCCGCTTTAAACAAGCTCCCTGTCTGTTTGTGTGTACAGTGGAAGTTTGCTCTAAAAACAGGGGGGGATATGTTTTTCATCAACCAGTTGGGTAAGCTTTCCGTTACCTCTATGATATGATCATTCATCATACTAGCCCACTGCCCTCTTTAGGACGTGGGGTTAGTACACTGTATATACTTATTATGCTCTGTTCCTTTCTCTGCAGTTACAGAATCTGCGTTTTTTTTACCCGTCGCTTCTTCTAAAGGCCATAGGTGTATCTCTAGGCCTTTTTTGGTGCAGGGGAGTATATACTGTATATATATATTGTAGGAGATTAGCTTGTGGGGATCAGCTTTTCTAAATGACAGTCAGCAAACGGGCACTTTCTCAAAAATCTGGCGGATGGCAGGTTTATTTACAAGAGGTTTGCAAAATAAAAATAAACAAACAGTAAATTAAATCCTTGCCGCCCGGCGCTAACTAAACAAATAGTCTACTCTCTATAGAGTGCGGGGCTGGTCTCCGTCACCCACAAAACATGCAGTAAAAACGGAAAATTGTATACTCACCTTTCCGTAATTTTCCTTTCCTGACGCATCTTCATGGCAGCACACACTGGGTTGTGACTCCGCCCCCACAACCTGACAGGATTGGTTAGCTATAAATTTGAAGGGGAGACGCCCCGCACCATTCTCTGTATATATCATCATAAAACAATAGGGCGGGCATCTGTGTGCTGCCATGAAGATGCGTCAGGAAAGGAAAATTACGGAAAGGTGAGTATACAATTTTCCGTTTTCCTGACGCATTCATGGCAGCACACACTGGGAAATAACTCGCCAGTCGGGAGGGTGCAAGAAAACAGTAATATTTATTCTCTATAGCGCTGAGGAATTGGCTCTAAGAACAGATCTGCCAAAGTCGACGGTAGCCAGGAGAGCAGAATCCACTCTGTAGTGAGAAATTAAGATGTGTTGGGAAGACCAAGTTGTTGCTCTGCCTATGGTTTCCGGTGAAATCCCGCAAAATGCTGCCCAAGAAGTGGCCACTGCCCCTGTCGAATGAGCCCTAATGCTCTTTAGGAGTCGTAAGTTGCTGGATGGAATAGGTCTCCGCGATAGCACTAACAACCAAGAGGTAATGGTACGGGAGGTAGCTGGCTAACCTCGTCTGCTCCCGTGTGGGATAATTAAGACATAATCCGTCTTCCTGAGATGTAGCTGTGAAGTAACTGGAGATGGTAGGTTTGACATCCTAGGCATGGGACTCGCCCCTCTCATTAGTAAAAGATGGAAGGACGATGTCCTGGTTATAATTAAAGGAGGAAGGGCTTCAGAACCACTCTGTCAGGGGAGAACACTAAATAGGGGTTCCGTAGCCATAAGTGCTTGTATCTCCGACGTCCTCTTAGCTGAGGTGATCGCAATACGGGAAGCCATCTTCAGAGCTAGGTTCCACGGTGAGACTAAGTTGAATGGAGAAAAGGGTGGATTGGACAGGGCCTCGAGTACTACACAGAGATCCCCTGTTGGAAAGGCTGGCCTCCTAGGTGGTCTGATCTTACGCAGGCCCTGAGGAACAGAGTGACCGGATGATGAAGAGCCCATCTAGTACCCGTCATGGCTGAAAGGGCGGATACTTGCACCTTCAGGGTACCCGGGCCCGGGCCCTTGTTAAGCCCTGACTGAAGAAATTCAAGAATTTGAGATGGGATTCCAATCTCTTTGCTGTGACGACACGAACCTCTCCCAGATCCTAGTATAGGTGACATCAGTGGAGCTCCTTAGAGCTTGTAATAAGGTTGATATTACCTCCTGAGAGTATCCTAGTTCCCCTAACCTAGCCCTCTCAACTTCCAAGCTGGCATTTGTAAATGCAGCTTCTCTGGGCTGGATGGAAGAATTGCCTCTGATGTATGAGATCCCAGGTTACTGGAAGATGTATTGGAGGCCGCGTACCTATTGTAGCAGGGTCGTAAACCATGGCCTCCTCGGTCGGAACGGTATTAGTACAATAACCGTGGCTGAGGACCTCCGAAGTCGGGACAGGAATCTTGTAATCCGAGAAGTTGGAAGAAAAATGTACCCCAGCTCGAAGCTCCATGGAAGAGCTAGGCAGTTTGTCCCTTCGGCTGATGGAAAGTGGGCTCTGGACAGGAACCTCTGACACTTGGAGTTCTTTGGCGTGGCCGCTAGGTTGACTTCTGGTATTCCACAAGTTTTCGTAAGAATGGAGAATACCTGTTGGTTCAGGGACCATTCGTTGTTTGAAAGTGTCTCTCGGCTTAGGTAGTTGGCCAACGAATTCTGTGTTGCCGGGACGTACACTGCCCATAGATCTAACAGGTGCACTTGTGCCCTTTCCAATATGGGCAAACTTCCTCTTGAAGCGTGCGACTCCTGATGCCCCCCTGTATATGGATACATGACACCGCTACTTGTTGTCCATCCTGATCAGGACACTCTTCCCCTCTAGAAGTGGCGCAACGGCCAGGAGAGCCTGAAAGGCTGCTCTGAGCTCTAAAATATTTGACACTATGCCCTGAGCCCGAAAGTGCCACTGTCCTTGGGCTACTTGGTCTAGATAGTGTGGACCCCATCCCCCCTGGCTGGCGTCCGATGTTACTACTTCTGGACTTGGGGGAACTATTGGAATGGACTCCCTGAGGTTGGACGGGTGTGTCCACCACCATACTAATTGCTTTACCCAGTTCGGGATGTGAATGGTTTGGAGTATTGACGTTCCATTCCACTGCCTGAGAAAGGAGTTCTGTAAGACTTGCATGTGTCACAGGGGCCACTGTATCAAAGGTATGGATGCTGACATGGACCCCCGGGTACTGAAGCAGGCTCTGACAGTAGACGTCTGGATGATAGCAGATTCTGTACCTTCTGGAGTAAGGGCTTCAGCCTCTCTTGAGGGAGTTGCACCCGGTACAACCTGGTATATTATTCTGCCCCTAGGAACACCCTGACTTGCTGAATGCTCTGGGTGCTGACGCGATGCCGAATGGGGGGCACCAAAATTGGAAATGAGATTGATAGATTGAGAACCGAAGGGACCTCTGGAAGGCGGGATGATCGGGACGTGAAGGTAAACGTCCGAAAAATCTAGGAGATAGCATCCAGTCTCCCACGTCCACTGTCAACAAAATGGATTGAAGGCTTTTCCAATCTGAGGGCCTCTATTTTGATCGTCTGTTGAACCTCTTTAGGTCCAGGACTGGACGTAGATCCCCTGTTTTTTTTTTTTTTTTGTACCAGAAATAAAGGGGAATAAAACCCCCTCCCTTTCTGGTGTGGAGGTACTTGGTAGGCTGGAATGTGTTCCCTGGCAATGTGCCCATGAATTTCCAATTGTGACCGGTCTTGATAGAGGATAGTGTCCATGAATCTGTTATACGAGTTGCCCACATCCGAGCGAATCTCTTGAGTCTGGTGCCCACCTGAGCTGGGTGGGCAGACGGACCCTCAAAAAGGACTTCTGCTGTTCCCCGGCTGTGATAGCCTTGGCTTACTGTAAATACATGAAGGAGGGTCGAGTCTTCCAGTCCCTCCTAAATTTCCTGCCCGGACGGTAGGATCTAGCATCCCTGTACTTGACAGGAAGATCGCGTCTGTAAGCGGGGCCCTTCTGGGGCTCTGGTCTCCTATCAGAGGGAATCAGCCCGGATTTTCCCCCGGTAACCCCCACCATCTTTGTGCCAAATACACTTGAGCCGCCATATGGAGTTTTGCACCAGTAGATTTTGATGCTGTCTCCGCTATCCAGGGTCTCAGCCATAAGGCTCTTCCCAGTCATGAAGTCGCCCCCTCAGGAGCCGTAAGCCAACTTAATTTCCCTGCAGGGAGGAGAATATCTTCCCCTGGTCGGCTCCTTCTAGAATGGAATTCTCAACATTAGCCGCCCATGCAGCGATAGTTTTAGCTACTGCCGCCGTGGTGATAGCCGGCCTACTAGCGTCTCCTGTCGTGGAGCAGGCTTCCTTCAGTTCTATATTGATTTCACGATCAAGAACGTCCCTTTGTTCCTATGTCTTTTTTTTTTTTTTTGTGTAATCAATTGGCCCAGGCTGAACTGGGACGAGCCTGCACACACCTGGTGCAATCTTCACTCTGAGTAGAGCAGAGCAGCAGGACTGCAGCCAGAACTACAGAGCAATAGGACTGTTTCCTTTTTTTTTTTTTTTTTTAAACGGTGCCGCTATTTGGAAGAGGGCAGAGGAGACCGGCGGCATCATCACTGAGCTGCGTGCATGCGCAGAGCGCTGAGGGGTACGCGGCGGTGACCCCGAGAGTATGGGGTGTCAGAGGAACCACAGGGCTCAGCAGAGCTGAGAAAAAAACAACAACAGGCAGGCAAAGGTACAAAATAGACTAACCTTAGGTGGCAAATGTAATGATACAAATACCTTTGTGGAAGCACACACTGCACTGGAAGGAAAGACAGAGCGAAAGTGGGGGCCACTGCGAGATTTGAAGCTTCTTTAAAGCTTGCTACAGATGCCAGTATAATTCCAGAGCCCCTGAGACCACCAGAACGGGGGTTCCCACCATAAAGCTCATTTAGAGACTGTACAGGAGGGACTTCCAAACAGGAGAGGCTGAACCTGCTGGGGCGATCTGGGGTAAGAGGCATGCTTCTTGCTTGTTCGTCCAATCTGTCAGGTGAGGATAAAAAAAAGAGAATGGTGCGGGGCGTCTCCCCTTCAAATTTATAGCTAACCAATCCTGTCAGGTTGTGGGGGCGGAGTCACAACCCAGTGTGTGCTGCCATGAATGCGACAGGAAACAAACCTTTTAGTCCAACACCCAGAGATCCTCTCACTCAGGTTCCTCCCTGAGTCCCAAAACCAGAGCCCTGATGTGCTCTCTTCCTGGATATTTAAAGTCCAGCTGACTGTGAACTGTGGACCCGAACATCCGGACCGGAACCCAGCCTGCCACAAAGGCTGAAAAAAACGGTCCGGATTCCGGTTCAGTCCCTTACAATACAACAAATACGAGGTGAAATGTACCTATTATCGTGTATCTCACCACAAATACGTCACAATATACATACAGTATATATATATATATATATATATATATATATATATATACACATACACCCTTTTTTGACTAGACAACTGTGCTTTTATGCTTTCTGCCCCCCCCCCCCTATTGGATTCAAGTTTAATCTGTTGTATTAATATGGTTGGTCAATCAGGCACCCCCCCCCCCTTTTTCCTTCCTTTCCTTGCCTTCTTTTTTCCTCCTATTCTTTCTTTTCTTTCCTTCCCCTTCCCCCCCCCCCCCCCTTTTCCCCTCCTTTTCTTCCCCTGCCCCTTCTTCCCTTTCCTCTATTTTCCCTTTACCCCCCCCCCCCCCATTATGCCTCTGAATGAACTTATGAGCTTATGCTTTTCCCCTCAGTTACCATATCCTTCCATGTGTTTAAGTCATCCGCCGTAGGGGAACTTTGGTGGTACTTTAAACCCAGTTGCGTGTGGGCTCTTTTGGTATGTGACAGTGCTCATCTTCTTTCCCCATGTACTCGTTATGTACTATACCCTCACATGTTTGACTTTGATGACTATGTATACTTTATTAAATCATTCCAGATACTATTTTCCTGATGAAGCGGTAGAGGTTCACGGAACTTGTTAAGGAATACGTGATCTGTGAGGACCCACTATGTCTTGGTTCTCCCTAGTGGGGTATACCTAGTAGTAGAGAAACACATGTATCATATTCTGTATTTTAACAATCTATCAATATCATTTGTCAAATTGTTATGTTGTATTGGATACCCTATTTTTATCCAGTTTTGTATTAATAAAATGTTGTCATTTTTATCAATTTGTCTGTATATACTGCCCAATTGGTACAGAGATAGTTCATAGCTCTTTTGCCTTAGGGATGACCAATATGGGATTGACCCCCCTCCTCTCTATTTTACTATATATTTTTGGATGATGGTACCTTCCCTTTAACTTTATGTAATTAACTTCATTAGAGGCCAATATTTGGGGCAAAGAATAGGGTCAGCAGTTTGTAGAGCACAGTACAGTGGCCATTAGTTTGTAGGGCAGTGTACAGGGGTTAGCAGAGCAGATGACAGGGGGTAGTAGGGCAGTGTACAGAGGGTCAGCAGGGGAGTGTACAAGAGTCAGTAGGGGAGCACTTAACAAAGCTCCTCCTCTCATCCTCGCACTGCACACAGCCTGGGTACTCTGCCGAACTCTTCCTTCCCACACAGAAAATAGCTGAGATCTGATTCCCTTACAGACAGAGCCTCGACCTGCACAGTGTGTAGTTGGCTACTGTAGCTGTGCTGCCATTCCAATCTGGGAATTTCATAGATCTAAACTGCAACATAGCAGCCAGCTATACATTGTGCAGATTTAAGCTGTGTCTGTAAGTGAATCTGATCTCAGGTATGTGCTGTGTGGGGAGGAGGAGGAGATCTGTTAAGTGTCATGTGTGTAATGCAGGCAGTGCCGGCATAAGGTCATTGGGCCAAAAAGATAAACTGTGCCCCCATAAGAAAGGGTGGGTGTGAGAGAGAGGAGGACATGAGAGAGAAGTGAGGACATGAGAGAGAGAGGGGAGATGAGAGTGAGAGAGCAGCGAGAGAGTGGGGACCGAGGAGGGTGAGAGAGAGGGAGGTAAGAGAGAGAGAGAGGGGGATAATGGAGATAAGGGGGTAAGAGAAATAGAAAAGGAATCAGGGAGAGGGAGGGAGTGGGGGAGTGAGGGGAGGGGAGTGGGGGGGGGGTCAAAGAGAGGAATGAAAGTGATGGGGTGAGACAGGGAGGGGAGTGAGAGGAGGTGTGAGACAGGCAGGGGAGTGAGGAGGTGAGAAAATGAGTGGTGGTGAGAGAGGGGAAGAGGAGTGACAGAGAGAGAGGGTGAGAGAGAAAGTTGGGTGATAGGGAGGGGAGTGGGGGTGAGAGAGAAGGAATAAAGAGAAAGAGGGGGGGGTGAGAGAGGGTGAAAGAGAGTGAGGGGGTGAGGGAGAGTAGGGGGGGTGAGGGAGAGTGAGAGAGTGAGTGAGAGAGAGAGTAAGGGTGAGAGAGAGAGAGAGTAAGGGTGAGAGAGAGAGAGGGAGTGGGTGACAGAGAGGGAGCGGGTGACATAGAGGGAGTGAGAGAGAATGAGGGGTGAAAGAGAAGGGAGGACATGAGATAGAGTGAGGGGATGTGAGAGAGGGTGAGATAGAGAGAGGAGGAGGTGACAGAGAGAGGGCAGTGTGTGTGTGTGAGAGAGAGAAGGGGTTAGAGAGAGGTGGGTGAGAGAAAGGGAGGGGAATGAGGGGTAAAAGAAAGGGGGAGTGAGAGGGGTGATAGAGGGAGAGGACTGAGGGGAGGTGAGAGACAGGGAGGGGTGTGAAGGGGTGAGAAAGAGAGTGGGGGTAAAAGAGGGGAGTAACAGAAAGGGAGGGGAGTGGGGAGGGTGAGAAAGAGAGAAGGAAGTGAGAGAGAGGGGAGTGAAGGAGGGTGAGAGAGGGGGTGAGTAGGGGGTGAGGGAGGGAGAGAGAGGGGGTGAGAGAGAGTGAGGGGGTGAGACAGATGGGGCAAGAGAGAGAGGGGTGAAAGCAACCACCAGGAGAGCCCTCATAATTATGCTGGGAGATCACACAACATCTCTGTAAATTCCTATTATCAGGGTTCCCTGATCATCAGAAGGTTAGCTCAAAGCTGGTCTTAAAGCGGAACTTCACCCAAAAAGGCACACATGTAGCGAGGGAAGCTGCAAACACTAACAGCCAGTTTTCCTAAGAAAACATGATGCCCCGGATTCACATACATCGGCGCATATTTATGCGGGCGTAGCGTATCTAATATACGCTACGCCGACGCAGCGCACAGATGCAAGCACTTGATTCACAAAGCATTAGCTCCCACTCACTCTTAAAGATACGCTGGGTTTTCTTGGCGTAAGCCAGCATAGGTGGAAGTGGGCGTGAGCCATGCTAATGAGGCGTGACCCCATGCAAATGATGGATTGAGCGTCATAAAGATACGAATAACGTACGGCGCATGTGCCGTTCCGTGGACGCATCCCAGTGCGCATGCGCAGAATCACGTCGGAACTACTCCCTAAGATACGACGAATCACTGCCTACGACGTGAACGTAACCTACGCCAAGCCCTATTCACGTACTACGTAAACGACAAAAGATACGACGGCTTGTGTTCACTGGTCTATACCTTTGCATGAGTTGCGCCTCCTATATGGGGAATAACTTTACGCCGGACGTACGACTTACGCAAACCGCACATATAATGCGCCGGGCGCAGCTACGTTCGTGAATCGGTGTATCTCCCTCATTTGCATATATGCATAGAAAATCTATGGGAGCGGCAAATGCGCCCACCGTAAATATGCGCCCACGATACGACAGTGTAGGAAAGTTACGTCGGTCGGATGAAGCCTATTTCCAGGCGTATCTCAGTTTATGGGCGCGGCGCATAGATACGACGGCGCATACTTACACTTACGCGGCGTATCTGGAGATACGTTGGCGTAATTGCTTTGTGAATCTGGGCCGATGATGCCTTTACCTGAAGACCAGCAAAGAGCCTGTTTAGGTGAGGACCACACTGGATCCCTGGACATGTAAGTTTTCTTATATTATCGCTTTTCGGCCTTTTGGCTAAGATCAAGTGTAGTATCTGTTCTTATCAGTTGTTAGAGGAGCGCTGAAGCACCTCCGTTGGGAGGGTGGATGCGATCCAATAATGTAATAGCACCTGGAAGGGTGGTTACAGCAGGGGCTATGCCGGGCTACCCGACAGTACTGGGGGCAGGCCACTGGTCGAGTCTGAGCCATCCGGAAGGGTGCTTCTGGTGAGGATGGAGAGGCATTTGGTCGAAGCTAAAAGGCCGGGACCCTGGCCTTCTGGCCTGGATTTGATGCGGTTCCTAACCCTGCCTTGCCAGTTTCTCGAGAGGGAACGCTGGCCCTACCCTTCGGGGGAGGGTCTAGTGAGTAGTTAGTACCTCTCGAGTATAATTAGGCTAAGGAGCGAAAGAGGTGTATGGGCACTCTCCCTGAGCCTCTAGTAGCTCCTGATCCTTCCTGGTGGAGATGGGGAAGGGGACCATGACTGTCCGGGCTGTGGACCAGGGTCCGTTGAAAAGCCTGTGGAGGTAGTGCCCCTGGAGTGGCAGTCCAGGGGTGCCATACATTGCACGAGTGTGGGGACACTCATCGTGTGGCACCATGGTCACTGATCTCCACAATACACCTTTTCACACCTGCCTCCAGGGCTGAGCCTTTTGGCTAGGACCAGGGGAATTTTTGTTTCCTGGCCGGAGGGCCGGCCAATGTATTGCACGTTGGTCACTTTCTACTCACCTTCCCACTTTCTATTTATTTTACCCCGTTTGTCACAGTTACGTCTTTTTTTGTTTGGTGCACTGCACTTTATGTGTGATTAGTAGGGTGCTGTTCCTCTGGCCTGCCCTGAACGTCTTGGGAGTAGGTGGACATGGCCTTCTGGCTTAGTTCGCCTGCTCTCATGGGGTCTCTCTTCGGGGGAGCCTCACCGAGGAGGGTTCTGTCTCAGCAGTCCCTCCAAGGATGCTGGGTCCGTGTCGGCTTCAGCTGCATGGGCCTTGTTGGGTTCATGTGGCTTCGGCTGCATGGACCACAGAATACCCAGTCCCTGCCAGGAGCCTAGCGCAGTTTTTTGTTGCACCTCTTTATGTGTGTGCACATTTTTCCTGCACCGGGTGGAGTTTTTGGGTTGTGTTTTGCACGCCACAGGCTTTTCAAAAATGTAAGTTTTCTTATATTAAAAGTCAGCAGCTACAGTATTTGTTCATTTTTATATTTTTCAGGATGAAGAACTGCTTTCATTACCACCAGTTTCCCAATTTGACAATTAGCCATAATTCTTTAACCCCTTCGTGATGAGGACATAACAGATCCTAATACCTGAACACAGTTTTGCAACTTTGACATGTGTTAGTAAAAAAATGTACATACCATCACAACTATAAGAGAGAGAGAAGAGGGGATAGGGATTATTGCGGTGCCAAAACAACTCCATCAAAATTATTATTAAAATAACAAATTGTATTACATTGTATTTGTAAACAAGAAGTATAAACATAAATTCATATAAACATTGAACATGCAAAGGGGCGCACATAAAGTTTACTATTGGCCGGAGTGATATTGGCCTGTTATAGTGGCAGGTCAGATCTTCCCTACATGTTTCGCCAAGACATTGGCTTCTTCAGGGGAATAAGTTGTGACCAATCTGATAATTATTGCTCTACAAAAAAAGGGAAGAAAATGGAAAACACAACATCAAATAAGTATAAATAATTATCAAAAATTACACAATATAAACATGGTGCACGATACCGGAAAATAGGGCGACAGGGTACTAAGGATCTCATCCCCCTCCCACCACATAGTGAGAAATCAACACCCCATTACCCCAGAACAGTCCCCCACCTTCCCCAATGTCCCCAAGTAGCAGGGTCAACACTACTGCAGTGTGGCTGCAAAGGGCAGGAAGGAGACCAGTAAAAACTAGAAAAGGAAAACAATTTTTTTCAAATCAAAGATGTTTATTGAAAAAAAAAAAACAGAAAATAAATTTACAGCAAATTCACAGCTCACATATGGGATACAACATTATTCCAACAGTTCAGGTATCAGCTCAAGAGGAACATTTAAACAATGTACACATCAACCTCTGCCTCTGCCATCACAAATTACACAAGTCAGACATTACAGTTTAAAGGCGCTTCTTCACAAGTCCGCCCTAGCAAGAAAAAATATTTGATAGAGATAACCAACTCTCATAGAGCCCATAAATAGGGCTAACATAGCCTCAATACATACCAAAATAGTGTAAGAATGAAGTTTAAAGAAGGGGCGCTAGGATGGCCAGAAATATCCGATCAATCAATAGAAAGCATTTTTGGAACTTGAAATAGATTAGCTGGATATAAAGCAGAAATAACACAGGTATAAGATAATTACAAATGACTCAAATTTCCTCACAAAAAAAAAGGAAAAATAGAAGAGAGAATATGTCAAGTAAATAATAACTTATAGCTTACCCAGAACAAATACAGTACACTCCTGGGCTTCAAAGTATGGTTCAAATATGCAGGACGTAGTCAGGGTCGATGCGCCCTATAGGCTCACTATGCAAGGCGCTTAGGGCCCTGCAAAGCTGCTTAGGGCCCCCCAAATTACTAGAGGCCCCGCCTGGTGAGAAGTCATTTTCGCCCCCTCACCCCGCTTCTCAACTCACTGGCTGCATGGGAGAAAAGGTAAGAAGTCATCACACCCCCCGCTTCTCAATTTAATGTAAGATGTCATTTCCGACAGCAGAACACCCCCTCCCCCGCTTCTCAACTTTCTTTAATGTGACATGTCACTGTGGTCAGCGCCCCCCCCACTTCTCATTTTTAATGTGCCATGTCATTTTGCTTAGGGCCCCAGGGAGGTCAGGATCGGCAATGGAAGTAGTGCATACAATACGGTGCCTGGACTAAATGCCAAACACTCCCAGGGTATCAAACCCTAAGAAAGCCTAAGGTAGCAAAAATTTAGTAAAAAACTAACAAAGTTAAAAGAAAGTAATGGGATTAGAATAGCCTAAATGGCTAGGTAAAAAGGATCTATGAGGAAAGAAACCCCCGGTAATTAGCAGTACCTTGTATAAAAAGATCCGGAGTAATAGTGCCCCTTGGAACCAGCAAAAGAGAGCTGGCAATGTCCACCTTTACAGGCCCCACCCGGTCGGTGTGTGACATCACCGACCGAGAGCGGACGAAAAATGGCCACGGCGCCTGCCCAGAACACACATTCCGTGGCCTACAATGCCCAGAGTGCCAAGCATGACGTCAATCACGTCACACGACCAGGGCCATCCGTGTGTGGGAAGATGTAAATAGATGCAGATGATACGGGATGGGGATAGGGGGCGATGGGTGGCCAATCGGCAAAAACATACAAAAAGATACAAATCGTTAGCTGCATGATGAAAGTCTGCATCTAGAGTGCAATTTCTTCTAATGCCGCGTACACACGATCGGACATTCCGACATCAAAACCATGGATTTTTTTCCGACGGATTGCTCGCTCAAACCTGTCTTGCATACACACGGTCACACAAATGTTGTTGGAAATTCTGAACGTCACGTACAACACTACGACGAGCTGAGAAAAATTAAGTTCTAGGATTCCAAGTGTGCGTTGAATTGATTCCGAGCATGCGTAGGATTTTTGTGCGTCGGAATTTTCTACAGACGATCGGAATTTCCAACAAGAACTTATGTTGTCGGAAAAATTGAGAACCTGCTCTCAAACATTTGTTGTTGGAAATTCTGACAGCAAATGTCCGATGGAGCATACACACGGTCGGATTTTCCAACAACAAGCTCACATCAAACATTTTTTGTCAGAAATTCCGACTGTGTGTACGCGGCATAAGTCGTAGAAACTGACTATAAGGGATGCTATCCAGCAGTGATTGTGGATGTGCACTGCTGGCATGCAAAATCGTATTGCCTGCATAATGCTTATGATAAAGTGAAGAATGACGGGTTCCATCAGTATCAACATGGATTTGTAGGTCAAGGAAATTGATCTTGACTTGATTACATTCCATTGTAAAATTTAGGTTGTAGGTATTAATAGCCAGTAAGTCCATCAGCCGTGAGAATTCATTCTGCCTGCTAGACCAGAAAATTAAAATATCATCTATATACCTGTGTCAGGCAATGACATGCTGCAGTAAATCTGATAGATGATCATTTGCAAATAGTTCCCTCTCCCACCACCCAGGTACATGTTGGCATAGGAGGGGGCACATTTGGTCCCCATAGCCACCCCCTGCACCTGGAGGAAGAGGGAGGAGCCTAATATAAATATATTACGTGTTAGGATGAACTCCAATAGCTGAAGGACAAACTGGCATTCTTTTAATTGAGTAGGAATAACCTCAATTCCTTTTCATGTGGGATGGAGTTATAAAGACTCTCAACGTCTTGAGCTACTAACCCCCAGCTCTGTGCCCCTTTTTGGCTCTGGAACGCATTGGGGTCACCCCTAGGGACGGTGATCCGATCACAACCCATGGCTGTATGGACACCCAAGGACCGATTGTCTTTTTGACTCTAGGCCCACCCATCGCCCCCTATCCCCATCCCGAGACCCTGGCAAGTAAAGAGTCTGGATGGATGGTCTCATCAATCCTCCTCATAGGCTGTTAGTAACGATGCTGGATGATTATGGGTTAGGTGTGTCAAGACATCAGGGAATGATTGGCTAGTCCCGCTGATCACTTCGTCTGTGTTATCCACCGCCGGATTGTCCTCACTCAGAGATCCCAAAGATGAT
Source organism: Rana temporaria (assembly GCF_905171775.1). Classification (NCBI taxonomy): domain Eukaryota; kingdom Metazoa; phylum Chordata; class Amphibia; order Anura; family Ranidae; genus Rana; species Rana temporaria. The sequence continues at coordinate 276,967,733 of NC_053491.1, forward strand.
ACTGTGGTCTCATAAAAACAGATAGCAGCACCATAGCTTAATTCCGAAAAGTGATTTATTGATAATAAAAATGTTATAATCGAATATGCTATGTGCATAGATTCAAAGACTTGGATCGATACAAAAAATGTCAGCAAGAACACCGAATGATAGGGTTTTCGCTATGTGCTCTCATATTTCCAGATGATAGTTGAGTAAAAACCCCTCTCGTCTCTGCAGCAGCCTAGCTAACCCTAAATAAACGCTGTGTGCTTTATCCCTGACATGTTTTGTCAAACTGACTTCATCTGAGGTTAAAGCTACAGTATAATGCTGGTCTGTGCCCCTCTTTCCCTTCTGGTTTCGCTAAATGCTGGTCCCTCAAACAACTACAGAAGACAGCAGCACAGCTTTTGGTTCTCATTAACTTTTTGTGTATACCAATCAGCACCACCTTTTCTCTTTGATTTTGATTATTATTTATTTTCTATGATTTATACATTGTGAC
>NC_053491.1:276970719-277020719 GCF_905171775.1 Rana temporaria
TGCAGTGCATAAAAATGAATGAAATGTATTTTCACATTTCAATAAAGTTGAAAGAAAAAAAGCACAAAGTGTAATGTGTGTGTGTGTGTGGGGGGGGGGGGGCTGTGATGTGCACGGGAGGCTGAGAAGTGGAGGATATCATGTGTCATAGCACCAATATGACACTCGGACCTCCGCTGGAAGATTTTTTTTTCCACCGGACCTTCCTGAATTTTTTTTTTTTCAAAATTCTTTATTTACCTTCCTGAATTTTAACTCAGTACCCCTGGTGTACACAGTACCGTGCACCCATAGCGCAGTTGCTACAACTTTTTTGGTGGTGTACACAGTACACAATACACAATACAGTGCACCGATAGTTGCTATTAGACTTCTGGTGGTGTACACAGTACCGTGCACCCATAGTGCAGTTTTGCTACTACTTTTCTAGTGGTGTACACAGTACATAATACAGTGCACCCATAGTTGCTGTTAGACTTCTGTTGGTGTACACAGTACTGTGCACCCATAGTTCAGTTGCTACTACTTTCCTGGCGGTGTACACAGTACACAATACAGTGTAGTGTGGTTTTGCTAAACAAAATTTACAGCATGTCCGGAAGGCCACCAAGGAGAGGCAGAAGCTCACAGGCTACTAAAAGAGGGCAAGCAGGCTCTGTGTCTACAGTCAACAGTGCTGGTCGTGGACACAGTGCATCCTCAGCACGTGGCCGTGGGGCACGCTTGTCCTTTTTTTCTGCAGCTGGCTGTGTTATTGAGCCACAACATGCAGAAGAGTTGGTGGAATGGATAACAAAGCCGTCCTCATCCTCCTCATCCTCTGTCACCCAGGCTCAGAATAGTTTGCCTGCCAATGCAGCTGCCAGAGTGGCCTATACCATCGGCTCCATGTCAACAGTCACTCCTTTCCTAGCCCTACCACCATGCAGTGAGGAGTCCCCCGAACTATTCGACCACAGTGTCGGGTGCAGGAGGATGCACAGCGATTTGAGGGCTCCGATGATGGTACCCAGGATGAGGAAGGGAGTAACGTGAGCCTAGAGAGAGGGTGTACCCAAGAAGGACAAGAAACTGCCAGTCATGTTCTCCCAGCTGCAGCATACTGCCAAGTTTTCTCCAGTGATGAGGAGGGATGGGATGATGAGGTCACTGACTCTACTTGGGTGCCTGATAGAAGAGAAGAGGAGGCACATCTCCAACGAGGCAGGATGCCCTCCAAGAGGCAGCTTAAGGGCAGCCACCCTATTGCATCACACCGCAGAGCTAAGCAGGTGCAGGGTGCTGCTGGCTACCAGCATATTATGAAAAGTTCTTTGGTGTGAGCCTTTTTGACACATTTGCAGCAAATTGCACCGTTGCTGTTTGCAACATAGGTCTGAAGAGTATCAGGCGTGGCCAAAACAGCAGCCACTTGGGCACCACATGCCTGACCAGACATACTGTATGAGGACCTCCCATGCAGTCTGTTGGCAACAGCACTTAAAAGACCCACATCAAAGAACAAGGCGGACCTCTCCTTGCTCCTCATCAGCTGGGATCTCCAACCCCACTATACCTCCAGTTCTCTCAGAAACCTGCACTGAGAGGAATGAAGGTATAGAAATAGGTGTCCCAAGTACTTGCGGCCAAAATGCTAGCGGTACACCAACATCCGATTTTAGCAGGCAAATTTCCCTACCCCAGTTGCTAAACCATCGAAAGAAATTCGGTCCCAGCCATCCACATGCTCAGCATCTGAATGCTAGCTTGGCCAAATTGCTAGCACTGCAACTGCTGCCTTTTCAGCTGGTAGACAGGGGCGTTACCTTTCCCACACAGCGCACTGGGTAACTCTGCTGGCAGCTGGGAAGGATGCAGGACAGGGTTCAGTATTGTTGGATCTTGTTCCGCCACCACGCCTCCAAAATGCTAGTAGTGGTGATTCTGCCACAGCTCTCTCCTCCACCCCCTCCTCTTCCTCTGCAGATTTGTCTTCTGAACCAGCGGTGCTCCGTAGGTGTTCATGGGCTACGCAAGCCCTCAGGCAAAAAGATGCCATGCAGTGCTTGAGTTGGTCTGTTTAGGGGACAGGAGCCACACTGGGGCAGAGATTCTATCAGCTCTGCAGGGGCAGGCTTAGAGGTGGTTGACGCCACGCTAGCTTCAGCCAGGAATATTTGTATGCGACAATGGCACCAACCTCCTCTACGTCCTCCAACAGGGACACTTTGGCTCACGTCCTAAATTTGGTGGTGCAGCGGTTCTTGAGCAGGTACCCAGGCTTACAGGATCTCCTGAGGCAGGCCAGGAAAGTCTGTGGTCATTTCTGCCGGTCATATAATGCCAGTGCTTGGCTGGCTGACCTTTAAAGGGAATGCAACCTGCCCAAGAACCGCCTCATTTGTGACATGCCCACCAGGTGAAACTCAACGTTGGCAATGCTGCAGCAGCTGCACACACAGCAGAGGGCCATCATTGAGTACCTTGTGAGTATGGCACCAGGACAGGGTCAGGGGAGCTTGGCTTTTTTTCGCCACATCAGTGGCTACTGATCAAGGATGCATACACTGTCCTGTCACCATTTGAGGAGGCCACGAGGATGGTGAGCAGTGACAGTGCATGCATCAGTGATACTGTCCCTCTTGTCTTCCTGCTGGAGCACACGCTTCGTAGAATAATAGACAGGGCACTTGAGGCAGAACAGCGGGAGGAAGAGGAGGACTTCCTTACCTTTCAAGGCCCCCTTTATCCAGATAGTATTCCTGTGGGCCCTGGAAATTAATGGACTAATAAATTGGACTTTTGGTGGTACAGGTAATTAAAGCGGAGTTCCGGCCACAATTTCACTTTTTAAATATAAATACCCCTGTAATACACAAGTTTAATGTATTCTAGTAAAGTTAGTCTGTAAACTAAGGTCCGTTTTGTTAGGTTGTTACAGCATTTAGACACTTTATAAAATAGAAATTGACTGGGGCCATCTTAAGTGTGGGCATCATGAAGCCAGACTGTATGACTTCCTGGATTTCAGCCTTGCACATGCTCAGTGCTGCACAAGCAGTGTCAGATCAGGTTTCAGCACCTGTGCTGTCCAAGTCACATGATTCTTTGAGACTAGGGAGTGCACAGACTCCTGGAAAGTTACACCCACTACATTCCCAGGAGTCTGTGCGGTGTAGGTTAGGAAGCATTAAAGCGGTGGTTCCCCCTAAAACAAATTTCTAACAATACATTCGTAAGACCCGTTACACTGCGGGTAGGCTGGCTTTTGTTTTGTTTTTTTTAGTACATACCTCGATCTCGGCGTTTCGTCCCTTGGCGGTGGGCGTTCCTAGTTGATTGACGTTCCTCCGACGGGCGCATACTGCGCGTCACGACTTTCCAACAGAAGCCGAACGTCATTGCGCAGGCGCCGTATAGAGTCGGCTCTATACGGCGCCTGCGCAGCGACGTTCGGCTTCTTTCGGAAAGTCGTGACGTCACGTATGTGCCCGTCGGAGGAACGTCAATCAACTAGGAACGCCCACCGCCAAGGGACGAAACGCCGAGATCGAGGTATGTACTAAAAAAACAAAACAAAAGCCAGCCTACCCGCAGTGTAACGGGTCTTACGAATGTATTGTTAGAAATTTGTTTTAGGGGGAACCACCCCTTTAAGCACCTAGGTGCAGGAAGTGGGAAGATTAACTATTCTGCCTAGCAACAACACTTTGAAGGCATCTAAAAAAAAAAAAAAAATTCGTAAAGGACTAATGACATTTTTTTAAAACTACTGATGTAATGTTATATTTATGGGTGGAACTCCACTTTAATGTAAAAGATCTATAAATATTTATTTATAAAAAACGCATAGATAGAAACTTGTATACACAATTTCATAAGACAATGTCAGCATATGATTTCAGTCCATCTAACACAAAGTAAGAAAAGGGTTTATACTTATGCAGATACATTCATAACATAAGAACACATAGCATCAGAAAGGTATGTAAAAAACTCTTAGTGTTTGAAGCTGAATCCGATATGCGTAATAGTAGATCTTGCTTTTACTCAACATGTTTCGCGTACAAGACGCTTCATCAGGAGCATATCAGTGGATCAATCGAATCTCAAAAAATACGTTGATTCAACCACTGATAATGGGGTAAGGAGTGTACAATGCTTTTTACCTAACCAGCCTCCTGGGCATGTGGTAGGTGCTCGTTGTGTGTAGAAGTCAAAAGGTTGGGCTATAACACAAGCTGTTGGTAAACAGTGAAAATGGATAGGCGTAAGGGCCCCGACCGAAATCCCTCTGACAAACCCTAGGCTTGAATAGACTCCAAATAACAGGTTGCCAAATGGCCAATCCTTGCGGCGCCTGTGCATAGACCCCCTCCGCTCTCTGGTTTCTGCCAATGGCAGATTTTGTTGCGAGGGATCAGACACCGTCATACCCACTGATAGAACTACCTCTCTGTCGGTCAGTGCTGAACGCACATTCATTGCTGCTGGAGGCATTGTAACCAATCACAGAGTGTACCTGTCCACAGACTGTTGATCGGCTCACATTTATAAAAATGAATCAGTCTTGGATCACCAGCTACCAAGCACCTGATGGTGATGTAACCAATTGATTTTTCTTGACTATCCTATTATGCTGAGTGACTATCCTATTCCTCCTCAATCTTCATGATGATAGCTTCTAAGAATATTTTTGGTTCAGGGCACCACCACTACTGCTTAAGGCCCAATTTTTCTGCCTCTGTAATTACAATTTTTGATCAAATATTGGACAGCAGGGCTCGTTCCTGCGCTCAACAAGAGTATCTGTGAGGGGTTGCAGTGTTGTGGCACCACCACCACTGCCTAAGGCCTAGTTTTTCTGCCCCTGTTTAACAGGGACGCGTAATTACAATATTTGATCTAATATTTCACAGCAGGGCCCGTTCCTGCGCTCAACAAAAGTACCTGTGAGGCTTTACAGTGTTGTAAGTCACGCTGGCCTATGCAGAGAGGAAGCACAACCGAAGCAAAGATCACCGAGCTGCGCAGAGGGAGACCCTGCTGCTGTCAGTGGAAACCCACCTGTCAGGATGACATTCTCATGGAATGGGACCGGTGGCGAAACGCGTTTGAAGTATTTCCCTTTTCTTTAGGCCAAAAATGTCAGGTTCCACCCAGACTCCTGGCCAGCAGGTGGCTCGGCTTCTTAGCGAGCTGCCAAGAGTCAGGGCCAGCCGCTCCTGCCACCTCCCCAACCTAGTGCTCCAGTGACTGCTGAAGGGGCAGAGCAGAGAGCAGTGACTACTCGGAGCAGGACCCGAGAACTATACAATCAGCGGTCACATGATCATTCACTTTACGAACATCTGCAGCTTTAGACCGATGCTGAATCAGGTTCAGATCATGTATGTATTAATATTTTTTTTACAGTCCCAAACTTTTCATTTCATATCTGCCCATGGTTTCCAGTACTTCCTCTATTGCCCACTCCCTATACCTTGTTTCTGTTCTACTATGTATAATTCCGTATTTCACTTTTCAATTTCACTTAAACATTTAAACTGTGAATAAAAGGATATTTGCACTACATTTTGATAAACTTTAAAAAGTGTGTTTTCATGAGTTAGCAGATTAGTAAAATGTTCCTTTTACAACATTAGAGACTTCTATCAGATGTATGTTGTTGTATTCTTGTTAAATAAATTGTATTATGTGACATGACATTGATGAAAGTAAATTATATATCAGACAGGAGGCTCATATCTTATGCATTATCTTTCCTTTAATAATGCTCACAGCAGAAAGTGTATCTAAACATTCAGTGTAAAAAACTTAAAACAACCACCACCCCCAGCAGTCCATATAGTCACTAACCACGCCCCAACGGGGAACTCCATAAAGAGGGGCTGCTTGTGGTGGATCCTCCTCTTTCTTTCTGCTCACAGGATCAGATAAGTACTCCATTACATATTGTCATCAGTAAATATATATTTATTGGTGTTGCCTAGGGATATACAGTGTTTTTCACTCCTGTCTTTGTTCCCTGGCTTATTCTCACTATTGTTTCCCGTTTATTGATATGCTATTTTTTATTTAGATTGATTTAATAGCATATTGTGGATTTGCCATCTTATTTTGCCTATTTTCCTGTTTCTGACAGGACTTTTTCCTTGTCTATCCGCTCCTATCGCGCAGTTTTTCTCTAGCGCTCGGGACTCTCGCCCTTTCACATCCCTTCAGCCACTCCGCTGTCTTTTCCAGAGCGCGCCGGTACTTGTCACCGCCATACTGAGAGAGAGCACGTCTCCCTCACTCACTGCCGCGTTGTGCGCGCGTTCGGGGGGGGGGCGGAGCTTCTCCTCAGTTCGCTCGTCCAATCAGCGCCCAGCGGCCGTAGTCTCGCGAGACTTCGTTCCCGGGCCGCTGGGGGAGTACAGGTTCCCTTCCCCTCTGTCGCCATTCGGCGCCGACGGAGGGGAGGATTAGTTGGAACCTGGGACCGATAAGTGTTTATAGTATATATATATAAACGATTGCTATAGCAAACGATTCTATAAGAAACGATTGAATAACTAGCTAGCTGGCACTTTCTTATAATTACCGACCTGTGACATACACTTCAGGTCCAAATATTACATAGCTTACAGCTACTTTTACATAGCCCTGCTTTAGTGCCTGCCTGTACTACTATTTGAGATCTGCCTGTACAGTTAATATACCTGCAGACTATATCATAGGGGACATGTCTGAAACTAACCCCTTCAATGGAGATGCCTCTCCTGCTGCTGCTTCACATACGTTGAGTGCCACACAGTTGCAGGACATTATACAAATGTCCATTCAAGCGGCCCTGGCCTCCACTGCCTCACCCGCATGGGCTTTACAGCCCACTGTGGTACACCCACCACCGCCGCAGAGCGGCGAACCACCTTTAAAAAAGGGAAAAGTACCACATAAAAGAAAGCACACCCTGGTGGTAATTGACTCCCCGGCAGGGGAAGAAAATAATGTGCAACAGGTAGCCCCTAACACGGGCTACCATCCCCAGCACTTACCTGAATCTGCTCGACCCCTGGACCCCAGGGAGACTCACCAAAAGGGGTATAGAATTCCTAGAAGAACCAAGCCGGATTCGTACGAAGATTCCTCTGCTGAGGAATCGGCGGACTTTTCTGAGGGATCAGACCTATCTGATTCTGAATCCATCAATCAGGATGCTGGGGCCATGACGACCGACACAGTCGCCAATCCTGCCACGCAGGACGATGTCCTATTGGACGCTCTAGGGGAACCATTTTTCCACCCGGACGCGATTACTCACCCGCGTTCCGGAGAGTGGACACCCCTGCCACATGTGGCACAGTATGTAGAGCTTTGGGCCAGGAAGTCCCTGGACAGAATGGCCCGCAACAAGCTGAGAGCCGAATGCCCTAGACCCTCATTGCCCAAGAAAGTGGTGGCTACCCCGGAGGTAGACCCGGTCCTCACTAAGTACCTAATAAAAACAGGTAAATTTCAGAAAAAGGGCATCGAGAGGTCCTTCCGGTCAATACAAGACCGAGTTTTAGATCTTATCGGTCCACTGACCAAGATCTTAAATTTGTCCGAACAGGCAGCAACTTCGGGACAAGCAGTTGATTTACCACAACTGAGAGGTTGGGCACAAAGAGCCCTATGCCTAGCGGGCACTGCCAACACGGCATGTTCCGTAGAACGGCGCAGGTCCATTCTCATGCGCCTGGATCCCCAACTCTCACATCTGGCTGAGACTGAACCCGGCCCATCGGCCGAGGGCATGCTATTTGGGGATTCAGTCATTAAGGACATAAACAAATTTGTTGGCCTGTTTTCCAGCCTTGACAAGGCTCAGAATTCTCTGAGACGTACAGGAACCAATAAGGTTTTCAACAGGGCCGGCAGAAGTAGAGGCCGTTCTGCCGGCCGCGCTAATTTTTACAGGCCACAGGGTAGGAACTCTACCCAGTATCAGTACCAGGCTCCAAACTACTCCACCCCGGTGGCTCAGCCAGCACCGTTTTTTCCCCCCAGAGGCAGACCCTGGCGCGGACGCGGGGGACGCGGCTATCCTCGATCCAGACCCTATACCGGTGAGTATGCCTTGCACCACACTCGATCTCATCCCGGTGGGGGGTCGTCTGAGATATTTTACCCACGCCTGGTCTGCGATTACGGCAGACGCGTGGATCTTAAATTCCGTAGAGGGGTTCACGATAGACATACTTTTTCCTCCTCTACTCAATATAATTCCCCCTCCCATTCGATTTGCAAAACGAAGTTGCCTTCTCATAGACAGGGAGGTGAGAGACCTGCTTACCAAACAGGCCATCGTGGAAGTAGTCCCTTCTTCCCCAGGTTTCATAAGCAACCTTTTCCTGGTTCACAAAAAAGGGGGGGGCTACCGCCCGGTTATCAACCTCAGGGGCCTGAATCAACACGTCCAGTATCGCCACTTCAAAATGGAAGGAATTCATTTCCTACGAGACCTTCTCCAACCCAGAGACTGGCTCGTGAAAGTAGATCTCAAGGACGCTTACCTGACGGTACCCATACACCCGGACTCTCAGCATCTGCTGCGTTTCCCGTGGAAAGGCAAGATGTGGCAATTTACTTGCCTCCCCTTCGGCCTATCATCCGCCCCATGGTGCTTCACCAAGATCATGAAACCCGTAGTGGCAGCTCTAAGGAGCAGAGGAGTGCGTCTGATTATTTATCTGGACGACATTCTCATCATGGCATACTCGAAGCCCCAAGCCCTGTTACACATGTCATGGGCTATGTCCCTTATACAAAATCTGGGATTCATAATCAACCGCGAAAAGTCGGTCTTAACCCCATCCCGTCAGATGGAATTCTTAGGTTTCACAGTGGACACCGTCCAATCTACCCTCAGCCTCCCCAAACCCAAACTTACTCTTATTCGCAAGGAAATTCGCTCTGCACTTCGCAAGAGATATCTCTCACTACGCACTCTGGCCCGACTGGTAGGCTTGCTGGCGGCCTCTATCCAAGCCATATTCCCGGCCCCTCTGCATTACAGGGCCCTTCAGAGGCTCAAGATTATGCATCTGAGGCAAGGCCTCGGATATTCAGACGAGATCCCCCTATGTCAAGAGACCACAGAGGAACTGAAATGGTGGCTACACCATGCCGTCGAGTGGAACGGCAGAACTATATTCAATCCCAGCCCAGACGTTGTCATAGAGTCGGACGCCAGACGACTGGGCTGGGGCGCACGGTGCGGCGTAGCCTCCACAGGGGGGACTTGGTCCCAGGCAGAATCCTCCCTGCATATCAATGCACTGGAACTACTGGCAGCCCTCTTCGCTGTCAGGAGCTTCATGCCTCATTCTCCAGCATGCTGTGTTCTCTTTCGCATGGACAATGTGGCGGCGGTGCAGTATGTCAACCGCCTGGGGGGCACCAGATCCAAAACTTTGGCTTATATCGCCAAGGACTTCTGGCACTTTTGTCTGTCCCACAACATTACTCCTATAGCGGAGTACATCCCGGGGATCCTCAACTCCGTGGCCGACTGGAACTCTCGATATCTTCGAGATTCCAGCGATTGGAGACTAGATCGATCAATTTTTCTCCTTTTGCAGAAACTTTGGGGTCCGCTATCCTTCGATCTATTCGCCTCTCGGCTCAATCGCCAATTACCCCGCTTCTTCAGCTGGAGGCCAGATCCGGAGGCTTACGCAGTAGACGCTCTTCGCCAACCTTGGCCGGAGGGGACGCACTACGCTTTTCCCCCCTTCCAGATACTATCCAGACTTCTCCTTCGGATAACCAACCTGGGAGCAACGGTGGTACTGATCACACCATAGTGGCCGACCCAACCTTGGTTCCCTCTGCTATTAGCAATGTCTGTGGACTTTCCCAGACATCTCCCACGATACTCTCATCTCCTCACCAACCCGAACGGGGAACCCCATCCCCTAGTTCTAGAGGGCAATCTCCCACTTCTCGCGTGGTTAGTATCGGGATCCCTTCCCCTGATAGAATTCTTTCAGAGTCAGCTCGAAACCTCCTCGCCCTGGCCTGGGCCCCCGGGACTAGATCGGCATATCGATCAGCCTGGAGACGTTGGGTTCGTTGGTGTGATCAACGGCAAGTTGATCCCGTGCAAGCCCCTGTGCCCCTAGTGGTCAACTATCTAGCTGATTCCTTCGATTCCGGTAGCTCATATAGCTCCATTAATATCTACCGTTCAGCCATTTCAGCATATCACCAACCTGTTGATTCTTTACCCATTGGCAGACACCCTTTAGTATGCCGTCTTTTGAGAGGTGCAAAATTCCAACGTCCCCCCAGGCCTAGATACCAAGCAACCTGGGATGTTTCCAAGGTGCTGGATATGTTCGCCAGTTGGGGGGACAACACTAACCTTTCACTTAAACTTTTATCCATAAAACTGACGGTCCTTCTCTGTCTCCTCTCTGTCAAGAGAGTGTCAGATGTCAGAGCCCTGGACATCTCCAGACGGCAGTTCTCCCCACAGGGAGTTGAATTCTCCATTGTACGCAGGACAAAGACTGGCATTACCTCGGTCTTTTACCCATCTTTTCCGGATCATCCGCTCCTTTGTGTCGTACGGTGTCTTCAGACGTACGAATCCCAGACCTCTGCTCTGCGTTCCGCGGGCTCTTCCCAACTTCTTCTGTCTTATGTAAAACCCCATTTTCCAGTCTCTCCCGCCTCTCTGGCGCGTTGGGTTAGGACCGCCATGGACATGGCGGGGATCGACGTCACACTTTTTGGGGCCCACTCCACCAGGGGTGCCATGGCCACAAAGGTGCTCGTCTCAGGAGGCTCTCTTTACGATTTATTGAGAGCAGCGGACTGGTCCTCAGAGACCACGTTCCGCCAATTTTACTTCAGACCTCCAGATCACATCTCCAGATCAGTTCTCTCTTAATGAATATCTTATGTTTCTATTATGTTAAGTTTGTGATTGCTACATTAGCTTTGAACTTGCATAAGATATGAGCCTCCTGTCTGATATATAATTTGAGATTTTCCTAGCTTGTGACGGAAAATATTGATTATATGAAGACAGGAGGCGAGTATCTTCCCTCCCTGCCCTCCCTATTACGGTTGTTTTCTCTCCTTCACAGGCTATTGACCGACAGACTGCGTTCGACAGACGGATTGTCCAGTTTGAAGGATGACGGAACCCCGTCCGATGGATGAAACACATCCAGGTTTAGTTTCCCCGTTGGGATCGTTCGTTCCCGGACCTCTGTTGGGTCATGGTGAAAAATCGTCTTTCTCCACAGAAGACGCCCGTCGTCGACCGGCCGGTCTAGACTTCAAGGCTACAGTTTGTTTCTCCTCCGATGCCGTTCTACCCTGTAAGCGTCGCATCAAGAAAGAGGAGGATCCACCACAAGCAGCCCCTCTTTATGGAGTTCCCCGTTGGGGCGTGGTTAGTGACTATATGGACTGCTGGGGGTGGTGGTTGTTTTAAGTTTTTTACACTGAATGTTTAGATACACTTTCTGCTGTGAGCATTATTAAAGGAAAGATAATGCATAAGATACTCGCCTCCTGTCTTCATATAATCAATATTTTCCGTCACAAGCTAGGAAAATCTCAAATTAAACTGAAAGAAAGAACTAAGGGCTGGTTCCCGCCAGAATGCAGTACAAGAAAAGCATGTTTTATGCGCGTTTGCAGCACCACATTCAAATGCACTGCCCTTGCAATCTGTATGCGGGTGCCAATGTAATCTTTAGTAGAAAAAATGTAATCCAATACAGGTCACTTTTTTTCTATAGTTCTGAGATGGTTAGAGTTTTAATTTAGTATCTATTGGTGTTTTATACATTAAAGCCTCGTACACATGATCGGATATCTGATGGAATCTAATCTGATCTGATGGATTTTTTTTGTTGGATATCCGATGAAGCTGACTTTCATCAGTCTTGCCTACACACCATCAGTCAAAAATCTGACCGTGCCAAAACGCGGTGACGTAAAACACTACGACATGCTGAGAAAAATTAATTCAATGTTTTCGAGCATGCGTCGACTTGATTCTGAGCGTGCATGGATTTTTGACTGATGGACTTCCACACAGACGATCGTTTTTTTTCTATCGTTTTTTTATCCATAGGAAGAATTTAAAACATGTTCTATTTCTTTCACCGATGGAAAACAAACTGATGGGGCCCACACACGATTGGTTTGTCCAATGAAAACAGTCCATCGGTCTGTTTTCATTGGACAAACCGATCGTGTGTACAGGGCTTAATTGTTTTTGTAATATGTGTAGTAACTATTGACTTTTGTGAATTATTCAAAGTCATGATATGATTTTGTATATCTATTTGCATGAGGTCACTTTTTTCTACAACATTTTATTACTCCATCATAATGGAGGCGCTGTGAGGATGAGTGTCCTTGGGATGCTCAAAAGAAGCCACATGTGATAGATGTTTATTTATTTATTTACCTATTTGAGCTCATATGTTTTGACACACTCCATTAAGAGTCGGTTCACACTGCAGCGGCACAACTTCAGGGGCGACTCTTCAAGTCGTCCTGAGGACGACTTCAGAGGCGATTTGCAAAACGACTTCTGTATAGAAGTCAATGCAGCTTGTCCCGAGCCGCCCCCGAAGTCGTACAGGAACCTTTTTCTAAGTCGGAGCGACTTGCGTCGCTCCTATTAGAACGGTTCCATTGCATTCAATGGGACGCGACTCGTCAGGCGGCTGAGCCGCCTGACGTGTCGCCCCAGTGTGAACCGGGTCTGACTCCCTCTCTCAAGTGTGTTCCATATTCCAGGTCTGATTGTGGGGGTGGGTGTTTTTAACACATCCTTGATTGGTCATCAAACATTTTTGCTTCCTATATATTCACACAGTCAGACCTTTATACTTTAGCTATGAATAAGCACCTACACATGGTGTGAAACGCGTTAGCTGTACTTCCCTGCCTCTGCCAAATATGAAGTGACTGTATTGGATTTTATTTTTTCTACTAAAGATACAATAAAGATCCCTTCAATTGTGTTTGACCATCCAGGACTGTGCTTTTTCTCTCTACCCATTGCAGTACCTGCACCTGTACGTTTGCTATAGGGTGTGTGCTTTAGAGGTTCTTGGGCTTGAAGCAGCATTTTTTTCTCTATTGCCAATGTAATATTAATCACACCACCAGCCCAGTGTGTTTGCGGGCACCAAATCACATGATGCAGCAGTACCATGCGATTTTTTGGCTACCATTTAAAAGTAGTTTATAACATTCAGGTACAATATGCAACCCATTCAAATAAATGAAAAATCAATCACCTGCGCCACGTGTCAAAACAAAAAATACATTTATAGATATAAAAAAGTAATCAATATATTATATACACTCCTTTTGAAGGAGTAAATGATGGAAATAAAATCCAACTTTTTTTAACATATTATAAGAATGTCTAAATCTGTAATTTGATGCCTTTTGGAGATTTTTCCATCTTTCCTTGGCTTCGTTATGCACATTAATACAATATTTTACCTGGGGTACCCAAACTTTCGATCCCCACTGTATAACATTCTAAGACTGGTGCTTGTGAAATATTCCAACCGCAACTAGTGCTTTCCAAAGTGCTCTACTACCTTCAAAAGCACAAACTCCTTACTAACAGGTAGTTAGTTATAGGAGGTTGTTACAGCGTGGATGGATAAAACCCATGAGCACAGTAGCCTCTGCTTGGATTACACCTCTGTCTCTCCGCACCCCAAATGGCTCCAGCTTACTTCCAGTAATGCCTCCATGCAGTCTGCTCACATAATTTGTAATAAAAACCATCTTTGCCATTTTGAAGCTTCCCTCCAACCACATTGCATATTATTTCATATATACTGTGATTCTGTACTTGCCAAATATGCTGCAGAAATCTCCCTCCACTGAGTCTGGCTGCATCCACTTTAACTGTGGGCAGCTGAAGCTGCTGCCTGTTCACTTCCTGGATTTACACAGACACACAGAAGCACACCTCCAGCCCTGCAGCTCCTGTTGGCCCTCTTATGACTCATTCCCCTCCCTCCCTGGCAAACTGGGAGGAGGCTGGGGTTTGGACTTTGATGGTACCATATATCAACTGATTTCCAGTCAAAATTATAAAAGTATAAAGAGAGTTTTATTACAAAAAACATATACATAATTTACATATTCATAGAATAAACTTCTTTAGTCATAACAATTTTAAAGTCCCTAAAAAAACATCCTATCATTGTAGATAGAATATCAACATCATCTAATTTTTAGTGCCTTTTGCATAATTGCACTACAGAACGTGTTCCATAGGAAACATGGTAAATGGACTGAAGTGCAAATCTGCAAAATACAAAAAGCACAAAAAATGCATAGATGTGAATGCGGCCTTATTGCCCATTCTAGCACTTATCCCCACACTCCTCAATTCCCCCTGCCAGAACAAATTATCTTCCACCCCCCAAATGCTCCCTTCCAGCATAACCCCATATTCCGGTACAAATTCTCACCCCCCCTGTGATTCATGGTGGGAACCAGCCCTAAGTCCTGGAGCCCAGTGCGGAAAAACATGTTCCAGTACTTGTCTCCACTAGCATGGGCACCTGAAACAATTGCCTTGTGGGGGTGCTGGGGGTCCCTGACACCATGATTGTCCGTTCTGTTGCAGCCAGTGGGGGAAAGGGGGTAAGAGGATACTGTATGTGCTAGGGGGTGCATTGGGAGGGGAGGTACAGGAAAAGGAAGGAGCCAGTAAATTACATGTTTACTGGCCCCTTCCTCCGTTCTGCATCCTGACAGATCCCCCCCCGCCACACACACACACACACATTTGTCGGGAGAGGAGAGAAGCCAGCTGCGGGGCACGAGGGGGGGGGGGGGCAGTTGAGAAGGACAGGGGATCAGAGGAGTACAATGGGGCAGAGGAGAAGCATATCTCCCAACTGTCCCTGATTTCGAGGGACTGTCCCTCTTTCCTCCTCATGTGCCCCTCATTCTGGTCTGATCCATATAGTTGTATATAAAATTCACTTTTTATCTTTCAAAAAGTGTTTCCCAGTGCTAAACCTTTCATCCAATTTCTAAATTGCTGCATTTGTAAATTTTAAGAGCCAATATAAAGGAAAAGTAGTGGTAAAAAAAAAAAAAAAAAAGAAGCCTTTGTGGATTTAATTTACTTTTTTTTTTTTGGGGGGGGGGTTTAATCCTCCCTTAAGGGGGTGTGGCAGGGGGTATGTCCTATGCCTACATACGTTTGCTAGTAGGTGTCCCTCATTCCCATCTCAAAATATTGGGAGGTATGGAGAAGGATGCGATAAAGGAGGACACAGGGAACAGCCAGGGATGATCGTTGCAGCGTGTGGAGAGAGGGGGAGAAGTGTCTGTCAGCTGAAAAGCCATGCAGGGAGATGGGTGCTCACAGCTGTTCCCCGTGCTATGGGGTGCTTTATTTTGAGTTAGAGAGGACCTGTACTAGAAGTGGGGGGGGGGCAGATTTGAAGTTTGACCCTTTTCCCCAGCACAATTCCTCTCCCCTAGCACATATCCTCTAACCCCCATCAATCAAAGATTCCATCTCGGCTGCATCCGCAATTCCCAATCCCACCCCGGCTCCATCCACCCCCTGATCCCATCCTGGCTTCATTGATCCCATCCCGACTCCATCCACCCCCGATTCCATCCTGGCTCCATCGATCCCATCCAGGGTCCATGTACCCCCGATCCGATCCTGGCTTCATCCATCCCAGCTCCATCTACCACCCCGATCCCATCCCGGCTCTATCCATCCCCTGATCCTGGCTTCATCTATCCCCCCAGATCCCATTCCAGCTCCATCCATTCCCCCAATCCCATTGCGGGTCCATTCATTCCAGTTCCATCCATTCCCCAATCCCATTCCGGCTCCATCCATTCCCCAATCCCATTCCGGCTCCATCCATTCCCCAATCCCATTCCAGGTCCATCCATTTCCCCAATCCCCTTCCGGGTCCATCCATTTCCCCCCAATCCCCTTCCGGGTCCATCCATTTCCCCCCAATCCCCTTCCGGGTCCATCCATTTCCCCCCAATCCCCTTCCGGGTCCATCCATTTCCCCCCAATCCCCTTCCGGGTCCATCCATTTCCCCCCAATCCCCTTCCGGGTCCATCCATTTCCCCCCAATCCCCTTCCGGGTCCATCCATTTCCCCAATCCCCTCTCGGGTCCATCCATTTCCCCAATCCCCTTCCGGGTCCATCCATTTCCCCCCAATCCCCTTCTGGGTCCATCCATTTCCCCCCAATCCCCTTCCGGGTCCATCCATTTCCCCCCAATCCCCTTCCGGGTCCATCCATTTCCCCAATCCCCTCTCGGGTCCATCCATTTCCCCAATCCCATTCCGGGTCCATCCATTTCCCCCCAATCCCCTTCTGGGTCCATCCATTTCCCCCCAATCCCCTTCCGGGTCCATCCATTTCCCCCCAATCCCATTCCGGGTCCATCCATTTCCCCCCAATACCATTCCGGGTCCATCCATTCCCCCAATCCCCTTCCGGGTCCATCCATTCCCCCAATCCCCTTTCCGGTCCATCCATTCCCCCAATCCCCTTTCCGGTCCATCCATTCCCCCAATCCCCTTCCTGGTCCATCCATTCCCCCAATTCCCTTCCCGGTCCATCCATTCCCCCAATCCCCTTTCCGGTCCATCCATTCCCCCAATCCCCTTCCGGGTCCATCCATTCCCCCAATCCCCTTCCCGGTCCATCCATTCCCCCAATTCCCTTCCGGGTCCATCCATTCCCCCAATCCCCTTTCCGGTCCATCCATTCCCCCAATCCCCTTCCGGGTCCATCCATTTCCCCCCAATCCCATTCCGGGTCCATCCATTTCCCCCCAATCCCATTCCGGGTCCATCCATTCCCCCAATCCCCTTCCGGGTCCATCCATTCCCCCAATCCCCTTTCCGGTCCATCCATTCCCCCAATCCCCTTCCCGGTCCATCCATTCCCCCAATTCCCTTTCCGTTCCATCCATTCCCCCAATCCCCTTTCCGGTCCATCCATTCCCCCAATCCCCTTCCGGGTCCATCCATTCCCCCAATCCCCTTCCCGGTCCATCCATTCCCCCAATTCCCTTCCGGGTCCATCCATTCCCCCAATCCCCTTCCAGGTCCATCCATTCCCCCAATCCCATTCCAAGTCCATCCATTCCAGTTCCATCCATTCTCCCAATACCCTTTTGGGTCCTTCCATTCCCCCAATCCTCTTCCAGGTCCATCCATTACCCCAATCCCATTCCAAGTCCATCCATTCCAGTTCCATCTATTCTCCCAATACCCTTTTGAGTCCTTCCATTCCCCCAATCCTCTTCCAGGTCCATCCATTACCCCAATCCCATGCTAGCTCTATCCTTCCCCGATCTGGGAAGGGGGTGACACCATGTTTTATCACACCAGGTGACGCCACTGAGCACGGATGAGGGACCTGAGAAGAGGAGGCTTTGCACAGAGCAGGCAAGTATAACATGTTTATTTAAAAAAAAAAAATCATGAGACTTTAACCACTTGAGACCCGCGCTATTGACAAAAGACGTCAACAGCGCGGCTCTCAAGTGCCAAGTGGACGTCTTTGGACGTCTTTTAAAGTGCATTACCTGCGCACGCCTCTGGGGGGCGTGCATCGGGTAAACACTGTCCCGGCGCATCGCTGAGGAGCCGATGCGTGTACCTGGCGGCCGCAATGTCCACCGGGTACACGCGATCGTCGGTAACACAGCAGGGATGTGGAGCTCTGTGCGTAAACACAGAGCTCCACGTGCTGTCAGAGGAGAGGAGACCGATCTGTGTCCCTTGTACATAGGGACACAGCATCGGTCACCTCCCCCAGTCACCCCCCACACAGTTAGAACACACCCAGGATACACATTTAACCCCTTCCTCACCCCCTAGTGTTAACCCCTTCCCTGCCAGTCACATTTATACAGTAAATAGTGCATTTGTATAGCACTGATCGCTGTATAATTGTGAATGGTCCCAAATTTGTGTCCGATACATCCGCCGCAATATCGCAGTCCCAATAAAAATCGCAGATCGCCACCATTACTAGTAAAAAAAAAAAAAATAATAAAAAAAATAATAATTCTGTTCCCCATTTTGTAGGCGCTATAACTTTTGCGCAAACCAGTGGCTTATTGCGATTTTTTTTTTTTTTTTACAAAAATACGTCGAAAAATACGTATCGCCCTTAACTGAGAATTTTTTTTTTTTTTTTTAATTGGGATATTTATTATAGCAACAAGTAAAAAAATATATATTTTTTTTAAATTGTCGCTCTTTTTTTGTTTAAAGCTCAAAAAATAAAAACCGCAGAGGTGATCACATACCACCAAAATAAAGCTCTATTTGTGGGGAAAAAAGGACGTTAATTTTGTTTGGGGGCAATGTCGCACGACTGCGCAATTGTCAGTTAAAGCGACGCAGTGCCGAATTGTAAAAACCCTTTGGGTCATTTAGTAGCATATTGGTCCGGCCCTTAAGTGGTTGAAAAAAAAAAAAATCATGAGACTTTAGTATCTCTTTCATTAGAATTTTATTTTTGTTTAGTTTTGTCACTGAAAACACGCATCTGACAAAAACCATGAGGGAAATATTTGTGGAAGAAATGAACACGGACCTATTGAAGTGAATGGGGCAGTGTGGTGGTTCATGAGGAGGTGACAAATCACCTATTGAGGGGGCGAGTGAGGCCTACATGTCCCCGCCATCCATGGAGATAGGAATGTGATGCGCTTATCATCCTCCTCACAGCAGAGAAGGGGGAGGGGTGTGAGCGCCATCTGTGTCCTAGGCGCCACTATTCGTGCCATTACAGTAGGAGCTCCCAGTGCCAGTCTATTACCTGCATTACAGTAATCACCTGGATGACGTGTGGCCGGAGTTTCAGCAGCATCAGAGGCGGAAAGCCAACCAGCAGCTGAGAGGCACCAAGGGGAAGAGCAAAGGGCAGAGGCAAGGAGCGTCCCCATTACATCAGCGCCCCCGGAAGACCCCTTTAACCAACGAGTGGGAAGAGCGGCCACACACGATCCGAAGGAAGAACATGGACGATCCGACACGATCACACTGAGCTTCGTACCGGGGGGAGGGGGAGAGCCCGATCATCGCACGTGTGTACTCCACCAACTCTTCCCCGGCCTGGAGGAGCCCAGCTGGCAGCCATGGAGAGCTCCTCCGATCACCTCTGCAAACTTGGCCCTCTTCCCTTCCAGCGTGTGTAGCCGGCTTGTCTCCTGTCACAGCCGATCTCCTCCTGCGATTCTTCTCGTATCACTCCTCCGATACAAAGGGTTACTTTATGGGGGACATCACCCTTTCTGGACATGTTAAGGAAGGAATTACCTCTACCACAGGGCTGGGAGGAAGCCAGAGATGTGGATGGCAAGGTCTACTACATCGATCACACCAATCAAACTACCAGCTGGATAGACCCCAGGGACAGGTAAGGAGGAAACCCTCTCATCCTTCTTCCTGATCATTACAGGAACTTCACCACCCCACCACTCAGTCCAGTGTTGTTCTGCCATCTTTAACCTCTTCCTGCATTCCTTTAAAAAGTTCTGACCACCCCCTGGGAGGGGCGGGAAGAATCTGCAATCATGTCACCATTGTGATTGGCTGTCACAGTGGTCACGTGATCAGAAGCCCCTCCCACCCGCCATTCATAATCCTGTCTTTGACAGGTCAACCTCTGTGCTGTGAGGGTGTTCTCAGCACAGGAACATTGGCCAACCCAGTGACTAGGGATGAGCGCCGGCGTGTTCGCACAGTCCGCCAGGAAGTCGGCACCGCGCTGCGCTAATCACAGGCACTGAGACGTTTCCTGATCTCTGTAGCCGCGCATCGGGACAATGTCTCCCTGCCTGTGATTAGCGCAGCGCCGTGCCGACTTCCTGGCGGGCTCTGCACGAGGACTGTGCGAACACGCCGGAGCTCATTCCTACCGGTGACACATATGTGCAGTGTGTGGACATTAAAGCGGTGTTTCACCCTAAAAAACAACTTTCTAGCATGTCATTCAGCATAGTAGCGCGAGCTACAGTATGCCTTTTATATTTTTTTTTTGCGCGGTACTTACTGTTTAATCGCGTAGTAAAGTTTCAGACTGGGCGTTCCTATACAGAGTGCTCGTGATTGACGGCCTGCTATGGCGCGTCACGCTTCATGAAAATAGCCGGAGTAGGTCTCGGGTCTTCACGGCGCTATACGGCGCCTGCGCACAGACATCGGAGCTAACTGCGCAGGCGCCGTGAAGAGCAAACTTCTATTTCGGCTATTTCCGTCAAGCGTGACGCGCCATAGCCGGCCGTCAATCACGAGCCCTCTGCATAGGAACGCCCATTCCCCTGAAACTTTACTACGCAATTAAACAACAGTGAGTACCGCGCCAAAAAAAAATATAAAGGCATACTGTAGCTCACGCTACTATGCTGAATGACATGCTAGAAAAAAAAAATATTTTTTAGGGAGAACCCCTGCTTTAAAGACCACCTTTTTGCCACCGCACATATGTGTTACACTGTCAGCAAAAGGTTAATGGCGATCCAGCGCCTGCACAGACACACAGCAAGTTTAAGGCTGGGTTCAAACTATTGCGAATTGGACGCAGGTTTCTCCGCATCTGATTCACGTCAGGAGATTGTGACTGGCTCTCAATGGATTGAACATATTCGCCAGCGCACCAAGGATCGTCCAAAAAAGTTTTTTATTACAAAAAAAATCACATAAGGGTGCAACGTTTCGGGGTCACGTAGGACCCCTTCGTCAGGCATGTGATGACGAAGGGTTCCTACGTGACCCCGAAACGTTGCACCTTTGTTATGTGATTTTTTTTGTTTTTGTAATAAAACTTTTTTGGATGTAATTGGACGATCCTTGGTGTGCTGGCGAATATGTTCTATTGTTTGATGTCTCCAGGACCCAGCTGGTAATTGTTGCAGCACCCGCCATTTTACCAGGAACGTGTGCGATTGAAATATTGATCTGGCTCTCAATGGAGCCGATTCACACAGCTCTGGGACGGCGGCGGAGCAGTTTGCAGAAGAGTCCTGTGCGTCTTTTGGTCAGTTTCAGGTCCTAATCCAGCCAAAAATGTAGGCCTGATTCGTCCCTGAAACAGAGAACAGGGACGCATCGCACCCCATGCTGTGAGCTGCGCCACACAGCAGTATGTAAGTTTTAGGCCAGGTTCACACTATCTTCGCATGTGGCCCAGTGCATCCTGTTTACCTTTTTAGGTCTGATTTCAGTCCAAATTTTTGGCTGAACTCGGACCTGAAACGGACCAATAGACACACAGGGCTCCTGTGCAAATTCACAGCGGAGATATGTGAACTGGCTCCATAGAGACCCCGTCAAAATCTCCTGCTATTGCGAATTGGATGCGGTGAACCCACATCCAATTCCTAATAGTGTGAACCCAGCCTTACAGTACCATTTATCCCAGGTTCACACTGGGCAGTGGGAATAAAGCCGTGTGAGTTCAGCTGAACTCGCACGATTTCACTCCCGCCTGTCAGCCCCGATTTCGGTTGTGATTACAGATTCTGCACAGATGTCAATGTAAATCGTGGGCTGAAATCAAAAACGGTAAAACAGAAACTACATTTTGAAATCGGTGCAGTGCTGCAGATGCGGCGTCGCACCGATTACGGCGGTGCCATTGGCAGCAATTGCTGGTGATTTGACATGTCACCAGTGTGAACCAGGGCTAAACCCCAGTTTGTAAATGTCAAACACAGATCCTAATGGGAGTGCTAATTTCCACGTTGGGCAAGCTACTAGCAGGCTTTCAAGAAGTGCTGAAGCCAGCTAGCAGCTTGTTTAAGGCCTGGTTCACGCCTCTGTAGGTTGCAGTTGATATATATTCCAGCTGCATTTTGCATTTTTTAATACGTTTTTGATCCATTGACGTCTGTGGAACCAAAAACACAACCTGCTGGTCCCTGGCCCTTTCCATAAAATGCACAGATGTCAATGTGACCCATAGGAAACCATGTTAAATGGACTGCACTGTGTTTCTGCAAAACTGAAAATGCACAAAAAAATGCATAGTTGTGAACCAGGCCTTAAAGCGGGAGTTCACCCGAAAAAAATGTTTTAACATTAGATTGAGGCTCGTTTTGTGAAGGAGAATCGGGTGTTTTTTTTTAAATCGAATCTGTACTTACCGTTTTAGAGAGATCTTCTCCGCCGCTTCCGGGTATGGTCTTCGGGACTGGGCGTTCCTATTTGATTGACAGGCTTCCGACGGTCGCATACATCGCGTCACGAGTAGCCGAAAGAAGCCGAACGTCGGTGCGGCTCTATACGGCGCCTGCGCACCGACGTTCGGCTACTTTTGGAAAATCGTGACGCCATGTATGCGACCGTCGGAAGCCTGTCAATCAAATAGGAACGTCCAGTCCCGCAGCCCATACCCGGAAGCGGCGGAGAAGATCGCTCTCTAAAATGGTAAGTACTGCTTCAATTTAAAAAAAAACACCCGATTCCCCTTCACAAAATGAGCCTTAATCTAATGTTAAAAATTACGTTTTTGGGTGAACCTCCACTTTAAGCAGTAATCGACGTTCGTATTGGGATCTGTATTCAACAATTACGAACTGGAGCTGAATGGCACTTTAAAAGCTTCAACAAAGCTTGCTGAAAGCTCTGCAAATGCTTTATCAAAGCTTGCTGTTCACACTGCTTTGATACAAATTGAAGCCCATGTGAAGCAGGTCTTTGACAGGACAACATGGCATGTCTACACATGTAAAAGTGTTATATATCATTTATTATTCTTATTAGAATACAAATGTGTAAGAGAGAGATGGCAGGAGAGAGGACCCTCGTAGAATTGGTGAAGGTCTGCTTGAAGCTTACCACACACTAGTTTATGTTCCCTGAAGACTCGGGTCCATTCATTTTATAATTCCAGAAGAGACTTGTCAAATGTTGTGTAAACAAAACAAAAAATAAAAAAACTTTTCTTGAATGAAAACCACATATACTGTTAAAGTCATTTCTATCACAAATTAATTTCTATCTTGCATCTTTAAAGCGGAGGTTCACCCAAAAATCAACTTTCTGTCACTAGATCCAGCATACTGCTGACATCTGCAGTGTGCTGGATTTTCTTTTTGTACTTATCGTTTTAGCGGTCTTTCTTCTCCGGCTCCGAGCGGGGAATCCTGCGGGGGGTAGGCGTTCCTAAATCAAGCGCAGTTGATTGACGGGCTTGGATAGCGCATCACGCCATCCGGAAATAGCCGATGTGACTCTCGGCTGCTTACGGCGCTATACGACGCCTGCGCCTGCCGTGTAGAGCTGACTGCGCAGGCGCCGTAAATTGCCGTGAGTCACGTCGGCTATTTTCGGAAGGTGTGACGCGCTATCCAAGCCCGTCAATCAACTGCGCTTTATTTAGGAAAGCCTATACCCGGAAGGATACGCCGCTCGGTGCAGGAGAAGAAATACGGCTAAAATGATAAGTACAAAAAATCCAGCATACTGCAGATGTCAGCAGTATGCTGGATCTAGTGACAGAAAGTTGATTTTTGGGTGAACCCCCGCTTTAAAATTTCTGATCACTACAGTTGGGGGGGAAAAAAAGGTCGATATGATTCCCACCAACGATTAGAAAATCCAAACCTTCCCACTGGAATGCTACTAATGTGTGTTGAGCTTTATTGTATTTTGTATAGGGACCCTTTCATGACAATGGCATTAGTGTTTTCCCATGATCCGTCATGGAGGAGAAGCATTGTTTAAGTGAAAAGGCATTCATTACAGAAAGACATGCTCAGGGGAATTCAGTAAAGCATTGACACCACATTTCTGGTGGTGGTTCCCTTTAGAACTACCTGTGCCTAATACAGGCAAGCATTTGTGCCAGTTTCAGTGATGTGTACAACAGGTTGCTCTTACTGCTGCCACCTAAAAACCTGTCCTATGGCAGCTACAAATTCCTAAAGCCCCTCTCTGGGATGAAATTGAAGAAAAGCCCAGCCTATGGCCCCTTTCACACCGAGGTGTTTCAGTGCTAAAAATAGCGCCTAAATAACGCCTGGAAAAATCCTGCCCTGCAGTCTTCAGTGTGAATGCCGAAGGCTTTCACACTGAAGTGGTGCGCTAGCAGGACTGGTCCAAAAGTCCGGCTAGCAGCATCTTTGGAGCGGTGAAGGAGTGGTGTGTTTACCACTCCTTTACCGCTGCTGCCTATTGAAATCAATGGGACAGCGCGGCTTTGTAGCAGCGCTTTGCGGGCGGTTTTAACCCTTTCTCGGCCACTAGCGGGGGTTAAAACCGCACCGCTGGCGGCCAAATATTGTGACAAAAACAACGGTATAGCGGGGCTAATAATAGCGCCACTATGCTGCCAGCGCACCTCCCGCGCCCAGTGTAAAAGGGGCTTATCCATCCTTGTCCAGAGCAGCCTGGAGCCACAAGCAGGCGAGCTGTGTTAGGTCTTGCACACACTGGGCATTCAGCCCCAGTGCCTGGAGCTCTGGTGTTTACCTGCGGGCAGTAGGGAAAAGTGCTACATTTATCCCCGCTGCCAGCAGCCTATCAAACTCTTATGCCGCGTACAGACGGTCGTTTTAAAAACGACGTTGCCTACACACCATCGTTTTTTTAAAATGCTCTAGCAAAGCGAGGTTACGTTCAGCACTCTTTTCCATTGAAGCTCGCTTCATAACTTGCTTCTGAGCATGCGCGGGTTTAAAAACGTCGTTTTAAACGTCGTTTTAGCTACACACGGTGATTTTTTGTGACACAAAAAACGACGTTTTGAAAAACGACCCAAAAAATTGAAGCATGCTCGAATTTTTTTTTTTTGTCGTTTTTCAGAAGACATAAAACAACGTTTCCCCCCACACACAGTCATTTAAAATGACGTTTTTAAAAATGTTGTTTTTTTACATCACATAAAGCGACCGTGTGTACGGGGCATGAGAGGCTGATCGCTTCTGTGGCTGTACAGTTCACCTAGCAGTAAAAACTTTTAGTGCAGTATGAGCTTAGAGACAAATGGGCAAAATGCAAGAAGTCTGTGTTCCAGGCATTCGTCTCTAGGCACATATTGCCCTAAACATTCGTACTGCTAGGTACACTGTCCAGCTGTCAGCTTCTCCTAGAAATTATCATGCTTCCAGCAGCAGTGCTGGATGGAGCACCTTTATCCTCTGCCCACAGTTTAAGGCCAGAGCTCTACGCACACTGGGCATTTAGCTTTTTAGTCATTGGAGACCCAGCGCCTGTATGGACTCACTGCACATCTGAGTATGACAGGCATGTAGGGACAGGTGTATGACCTTGGATACACTTTGTATTCAGGACTGTGCATCTGTCCCTGTATACCTGTCAGATGTGAACGTGTAGATGAGTCTGTTCAGTCACTGCTACTCCATGGACTACCACATGCAGCTGCACACTGCTTTTGGACCTGTGTGAATGACCCCTATAAAGAAACACAGTTTATACTTGCCTGTGCTGCTGATCTTCGCTTTCTACCACTTGCAGTGAGATGAGCAAGTTTTGTTCTTCTATAGTTTATACTTTGTTTCATTCTTTTTTTTTTATTTTTTTTTTTAGAGCAAAAGAGGGTCAGGCTAAAACCCCTGTCGGTGGTTTCCCAAAGTTAGGGGAATCCGACGTAACACATTTGTTGTCGGAAAGTTTGAGAGCATGCACAGCAGACATTTGTCCATGGAAATGCCAACATACAGACGGTCGGATTGTCTGATAAAACACGTCCATCGGACCGTTGTTGTGTGTATGGACCTTAAAGGGGTGTTCCAGCCTGTTTTTAAGTTTATTAAAAGTCAGCAGCTACAAAAAGTGTAGCAGCTGGCTTTTAATAAAAAGACACTTACCTGCTCCACGGTTCCAGCGACACGCCGGCCGGGGCTCCGCTCCTCGCCCCCCCCCCCCCTTGCCAGCCGGTTCCTTCATTCCTAGTGTGGGCACCTGGCAGTGACAGCTATCGGCTTCACGGCTGGGCACCCACTGCGTTTGCGCGAGCGGCACTGCGCGAGCGGCACTGCGCGAGCGGCGCGGCGCCGTCCCATTGGACAGGCGCTCGCCTACAGGGAGGGGCTGCAATAAGGCCATTAAGCTGTTTGCCTTACCATCCCCTCGGCGGAAGGAGGAAGTGGGACAGGAAGTCCCACTGCTCCTGAAGCCCCCACCCCCCCCCCAAAAAAAATTACATGCCAAATGTGGCATGTAAGGGGGCAAGGAGTGGGTTAAGCGGAAGTTCCATTTTTAGGTGGAACTCCGCTTTAAGAGTATTCTGACAGCCGCAAGAGCAGTGGCCGTCTGAGTGCAATAGCTGGCGGGGAGATTCCTCCATCCACAATGTCACCCACATCTTCCTTCTTTTCATTGATTCCTCTCTTCAGCTATTGTACATGTTTGCAAAAAGTTTTTTTCACAGAATTTGAATCATCGGAGAACTGATGCCGATTTATTAGGAGCTGCATGCAGTAGGACTTTTGGGAGTTGGGTGTGTTTATTTTTGGGTTATTCAGGTTTAATTTCAGTAAAATATTTGCCTTTGATTTGGTGAAACATAACTAGTCCAGTAGTGTACAATAAAACCTCATAGGTTGTAATGGCTGACTAATACAGGAACTATAAACAGATCGATTATACCATCTATTGCATGTTTACAGCTTGTTGATCTTTGGGCTCTATTAATTGGTAATTGAAAAGTAGTGTGTATACATAAGTTTGTGACTGTGGTTACGGTTCCTTTTTAAAGCACCGCTATTTTAAACGGTGCTTTAGCCCAGGTTCACACTGGGTACGATTTGGTACGATTTGAGATGCGATTTCACATGTTAAATCGCATCTCAAATCGGCGGCATTTGCCGGCAATTGTCGGCAATGGCACCGTCCTAATCGGTGCGACGCCGCTGCACCGATTTCAAAAAGTAGTTCCTGTACTACTTTTTGCGATTTCAGGCCGCGATTTACATTGAACCCTGCACAGATGTCTCTTAAATCGCGGCCGAAATCGCGGCAAAAACGATTTTACCGCGATTTTGAATTCGCAGCAGTGTGAACCTAGCCGTCAATTTTTGTGGCGCTATTCAGCTGCTAGTGGGACACTTTTACCCCCGCTAGCAGCCGAGAAAGGGTTAAAACCACCACAAAGCATCTCTGTGGAGCCTCTTTGCCGGCGATATAGCTGCGGTGCCCATTGATTTCAAAGGGCAGGAGCGGTGGAGGAGCGGTATACACAGCGCTCCTTCACTGCTCCAAAGATGCTGCTAGCAGGACTTTTTTTACCATCCTGCTAGCTAGCGCACTGTTCCAGTGTGAAAGCCCTCAGGGCTTTCACACTGAAGAGACAGCAGTGGCTGTTTTAGGTTGGCTTTTTAGCATCATAGCGCCTGCAAAGCAACTCAGTGTGAAAGGGGTCTTAAAGTGGAAGTTCCAGGATCGATCTAACAAAGCTTAAACCTGCTTCCACCCACTTATAACTACCCTGTGAAAGGAAGTTGCTTGCCTATTCTCGGGGTACTCTGGTCTCTAGTGTTGTGATCAGCTGCTTAAGAGGAGAGGAGGAACAGCCAAAGGTAGATGCCCCATATAAGCCTATGAGTGATGGAGCCGTTTTCGGGGGTCTCCTTTCCTCTGAAGCCGGGCGCGTGGGAGATTGTGACCAGAGCACCCTCTTTATGGGTAATGATCCTCATTTTACAGGGTAGTTAAAGGGGTTGTAAAAGTACAATTTTTTTCCTAAATAGCTCCCTTTACCTTAGTGCAGTCCTCCTTCACTTACCTCATCCTTCCATTTTGCTTTTAAATGTCTTTATTTCTTCTGAGAAATCCTCACTTCTTGTTCTTCTGTCTGTAACTCAACACTGTAATGTGAGGCTTTCTCCCTGGTGTGGAGTGTCGTGCTCGCCCCTCCCTTGGACTACACAGGTACTTGATGCACCTAGCATTAACACACATTCAGATGTGTTTAGGCTCCATTCACATCTAGGCGGACGAAATCGCGGCGTTTTGTCCCGCGAATTGCGGCGGCAAATAGCGGCGTTTTGTACCATGATTTGCGGCGACAAAACGCCGCGATTGTTCGCCTAGATGTGCCCCTAGGATGTGCCCCTCTATGGAGATGGTTCCCGAACGCCGAAAGCCGCCTGAAAAAAAGGTCCGGGACCTTTTTTCAGGCGACAGGCGTACGGCGTTCGGCGTGGAGATGTGAACCATCTCCATAGAGGGCAATGTGTTTCCAGCCCTCTGGCGGCAGCGGCGTCACACTACAGGCGACAAAACACCTAGGTGTGAATGGGGACTTACACAGGTCAACCGGTTTTTCTGCCAAAACACTAGTGGCAGTTGGGTTTTTCCTTTTTGCAACGGTTTTTCAAATGCAATTCCTTTGGGGGGATTTTTTTTTTAATGAATAAAAAAACAAAGCATAATATATACCCCAATTTTTTTTGTATAATATGAAAGATGAACTTACACTGAGTAAATCATGATGCATGTCATGCTTTAAAATTGCATGAGCTCGTGGAATGGTGTCACACTTTGGTTCCTTAAACATCTCCATAGGCGACGCTTTAAAAATTCTACAGGTTATCAGTTGGGAGTTACAAAGAAGGTTTAGTGCTAGAATTATTGCTCTCTGTTCGAGGAGATACCTCATGTGTGGTGTGAACATCATTTACATATGTGGGCGTGACATACATATATGTTCAATACTGTGTGCGAGCATGCGGGGGACAGGGGTGTTTACACTGTCCATTTAAAAAATAGAATATCACCATGTATTGCTATCGCAAGGAATGTAAACATCCCTTAGGACAAGGATCCTCAAACCATGGCCCTCCAGCTGTTGTAGAACTACACATCCCATGAGGCATTGTAACACACTGACATTCACAGACATGACTAGGCATGATGGGAATTGTAGTTCCTGAACAACTGGAGGGCCGTAGTTTGAAGACCCCTGCCTTAGGATAACAATATAGTAGGACAGGTCCTCTTTATGGAGAGTTCTGGGGTCTAAAAGACACAAAACCTCTCCTCTACCCTTAAAAGCAAGATAAATAAATAAAATGACCTTGTTTACATGACTGGAACCAGAGGTGACATCATGACGTCGCTCCGGTTCTCCTAGGGCAGTGTTTCTTAAAGCGGGAGTTCACCCATTTCTAAAAAATGTTTTTTTCTTCCCCTAGATTCCTGCTCGTTCGGTCTAGGGGAATCGGCTATTTGTATTAAAATAGGTGCAGTACTTACCCGTTTTCGAGCTGCATCTTCTTCCGTCGCTTCCGGGTATGGTCTTCGGGAGCGGGCGTTCCTTCTTGATTGACAGTCTTCCGAGAGGCTTCCGACGGTCGCATCCATCGCGTCACTCGTAGCCGAAAGAAGCCGAACGTCGGTGCGGCTCTATACTGCGCCTGCGCACCGACGTTCGGCTTCTTTCGGAAAATCGTGACGCGATGGATGCGACCGTCGGAAGCCTCTCGGAAACCTGTCAATCAAGAAGGAACGCCCATTCCCGAAGCCCATACCCGGAAGCGACGGAGAGGATGCGTCTCGTAAACGGGTAAGTACTGCACCTATTTTTAAATAAATAGCCGATTCCCCTAGTAATAACGAGCAGGAATCTAAGGGGGAAAAGTGCCCTCTAAGGGTGAACCCCCGCTTTAACTCCAGTCCTCAAGGTGCCCCAAACAGGCCATATTTTCAGGCTTCCTATTATTTTGCACAGGTGATTTGATCAGTTTCATTGCCATAGTAATTACCAGGGAAATCGTAAAAACATGACCTGTTGGGGCACCTTGAGGACTGGAGTGGAGAAACACTGTGTTAGGGCATAGAGATGAGTGGAGGCCATCTTTCCTTTGGTAATCTCCTTGCCTAGCCTCCGGCAGCGCCCAGTCAGATTTCTGGCTTCCCCAAAAAAACACCGGAATGGCCAAAAACCACTGGAAAGCGACGGTAGGGGGCGCCCCCCTCCCGCCAATTCTAAAAGCGACCCAGCGGCAAATCTGCCTCTCAGGCCACTTTTATTAACGCCGCGCCTGAGGAAAAAATTATTCTGGGGTTATGGCGTCTAGCTGCAGCCATAACCCCCTGATACGTAACGTCAAACCATGATGTATTTTCCCAGTTAGGCCGTCGGCAAGTGGATATCCAATGTGTATGAGGCTTAGTAAGCATGCTGTGCCACTGCAGCTGCTGTAAACTATTGTAACTAAACCTATCAGTGTTAGAAGATGAAGGCAGAAATGTTACTACTCACACACTGGCACTATGATTTTACAAAAGACAAAAATCTGCACCTGTATTTTACATGCAAATCGCTCCTCCCCTAATATTATTGCGAGCTAGAGGAATTTAAAGCGCATAGGCGCATATACTTGTAGATATGAACGCTATATGGACCATACTGGTATTTTTTTGGAAAGGACATTGTAGTGTTCATACATCAATATGTGCAAGGACGCTTTTGTTGGCTGTATGTAGAATATAAGTTCTGCGTGATGTGCGACGAAATGTGAGTTGTAACATCATGTTTCAAAATACTTTGAGGACTTTTCAGTAAATAAAATTATCTTATTGAGCAAAATATGTGCAGAATAGGCCTTTGAAACTTAGTCGGTTCACACAGGGGCGACTCAGCCGCCTGACAAGTCGCGCTCCACACTGTTCAATGGAACCGTTCTAATAGGAGCGACTCAAGTCGCTCCTGCTTAGAAGAAGGTTCCTGTACGACTTTGGGGGCGACTTGCATTGACTTCAATACAGAAGTGATTTTGCAATTTGCCTCGTCTTGAGATCGCCTTGCCGATTCACCCCAAAGTCGCGCCACCCTGTGTAAACCGGGTCTAAAGCAGCCAAAAAGCCTTAAGAAGGAAAGAATACATTTTCATGATTTACCTTATTTGATTATTTGGAGAACAGCTAAATCTCAAATCAATTCTTGGTTAAAAAAAATTAAAGTTGCAATTTTGAATAGCGATTGTTGTCATATTTCCTTCTGTGTGGGCAAAGCATTCACTGGTTACCAATGAGCTTGAACTTTGGATAGCTGCAGCCCATTTGATCCTACACTTAGTAGGTTTATTCTTTTCAATAGGTCGCTATTAACCCCGCGATATGATATAATCCACTGTGAAAAATGTGAACAGTCAACAAATAAACAAACATATCATTCAATTGAAATGGGCTGCTGGAGTTACAAGGTGCTTGAACCTAAATCAAATATTTACTCACAATTGTGTAAATCGCAAGTCTTTATAAAAACAAAATACCACACTATAGAAAAAGAAGAACATATGTTAATTTACCAATATGTCCCAATACAATGCTTAAATCCTGTGCTGCCTTGCAATTATTTGTATTGATGTGCTGTAACCTGAGTGCTGCGCTCCCCTCCGATCTTCACACACTCACCAAAACTTGTGGACTCTCTACTAAAGCATTAATGCCCTGTACACACGATCAGAATTTCCGATTGGGATAAAATCCGATCGAATTTTCAGTCGGAATTCCGTTCAAGCTGTCTTGCATACACACTGTCATACCAAATTCCGACTGTCCATAGCGCAGTGACGTAAAACACATTTAGACAAGCCAAGAAAAATAAAGTTCAATGCTTCCGAGCATGCGTCGACTTGATTCTGAGCATGTATGTTTTTTTTCTCCATCGGAGTTCCACACAGACGATCGGAATTTCCAATAGGATTTTTTTCCGTCAGGGAAAAAAATAAAACCTGTTCTATTTCTAAACTCAGACGGAAAAAAGTCCAATGGGGCCCACACACGGTCAGAATATCAGATGAAAAAATTCCGTCTGACTTTTTTCATCGGAAACTCCAATCGTGTGTACAAGGCATTGGAGTCATATGCACTTATGATGTGAGTTTTCGCTGGCACACACTGGTTTTCTGGATGTAAGTTCCTCTGTTTTCCTCCGTCTTCTTTTGCTCCGGTGTATATCTCTCACCATATGCAGGATGAAACAGAGTTCTCCGTTGTGTAATTCCAATTTATTAAAATTGCACAACATTGGTTATAAAAACAAACAAGATCACCAAACCTGGAAGTGTCGCGACGGCGTGCGCTCCACAGGCCAGATATGACGCCACTGGTAAACTCTGCCTTGAAGCGTTTCGCTCAGAAGCTAAAGCATTCGGTTATTGGTCTTTTATACTGCTAAACCCTTCTACACCCAGTACTCCCTGACCATTATATCATTTTGCATTCTTCTTCAGCCATATTGTACTAATTCTACTTGTACTTGGCCTCCTGTGCCGTTGAAAACCTTGTGGTCGCATACTATGCTTGTAGAATATGTTGTTCTATACATTTTATATGTATAACCTTCTTTTTTTTTTATTATTATTATTTCTGCTTTTAAAAAAAAAAATATTATTTTTTTGTTTGTTTTTAAAGGCTTAGGCTAGGTTTACACATGTCCGGCTGCGATTTTGTTCACCGGTTCAGGTGCGATTCAGGTGCAAATTTTCACTTGAATTTGCACCTAAACTGGACCCAAAATTGCACAGGACCCCTTTTCAGAAACTGACTGCGGCTGCCCTGGACATGTGTGAACCGGCTCCATTGAAAGCTGGTCCGATTTGCATATATGACTGTAGTTCCTGATATTCAGCTAGGTTTTCTCAGTGCTGTAAATCGTGCCTCATGTATGAAATTTCCTACTTGTGACCCTGTATATATGATATTTCCATTGGTCTGCTTTGTGGCGTATGCTTGTGCATTTAGCGATCTGGTTTAGGCCCTATTCACACCTGCATGTTCTGGGGATGTGCACCTAATGTACATTGCACTCGCAGTGCTGTTAATTGTTACATAGTAGTTGAGGTTGGAAAAAAGTCCAGCCTATGTGTGTAATGGCACCCCAGTTGTTACTTGCAGATGTGTGAGGCTCACCCCCTGAAAAAAGGCGCAGCATCTTTTTCAAGT
This sequence comes from Rana temporaria, assembly GCF_905171775.1. Taxonomy (NCBI): domain Eukaryota; kingdom Metazoa; phylum Chordata; class Amphibia; order Anura; family Ranidae; genus Rana; species Rana temporaria. Next base: position 277,003,665 of record NC_053491.1, read on the forward strand.
GAATGGGATGCCCTATGCTGTCGTACAACAAACATGCAAAAAAAAAAAAAAAATTGCACACATTAGCATGGCGCACTGATGTGAATGGGGGTGCTAGTGGTAAGACCTCTGGTTGCTGAAGCTTGACCATTTTCTCATGTCTTGTATAAGAAATTTGCAACCTATTTCTGTATATCTATGTAATAGATAAACTGTTCATATGTACAGTGTTGCATGACCGCGCAATTGTCATTCAAAGTGTGACAGCGCTGAAATCTTAAAATTTGCCTGGGCAAGAAGAGGGTGAAATTGCCCAGTATTGACGTGGTTAAATGAATTGTAGATGTTCAAATATTTTTTTTTGTTTTATTCCCTGAGTTCATTTGTTTGCCTTGCAATGATAGCAAAACGAAAGGAATACCCCAGGACTTTTGAAGCAGTTGTCAAATCGGATATTAGGGTAAGAGAGAGTATACTATCAAAGTACCGTATTTTCCGGCGTATAAGATGACTGGGCGTATAAGACGACCCCCTAATTTTCCAGGAAAAATTTTGGTTTTGGGATATACTCACTGTATAAGACTACCCCCTTCCTACTAGTCTTTCTGGAAGCTGAGGGGGAGCCAGAACCGCTGACAGAAACAGACTTTTTCAAATCTCACTGTGCCATTACATTACATTCCTCACTGTGTCATTACATTACATGCCCCGACTGTGCCATCACTTGCCCCCCACTGTGCCGTCACTTGCCCCCTCACTGTGCCGTCACTTGCCCCCTCACTGTGCCGGAACTTGCCCCCTCACTGTGCCGTCACTTGCCCCCTCACTGTGCCGTCACTTGCCCCCTCTCTGTGCCATCACTTGCCCCTCTCTGTGCCTGAGCTTGCCCCCACTGTGCCTGAACTTGCCCCCCAGTGCAATCACTGCAAACAGTGCCATCACTCACTTTTTTTCTGAATGTGCGGTGCAGTGTGGTGACAGGCTCCGTGCTGCGAGCGTCAATGATTTAAAAGACGCGCCTTCTCCTCAGACTGTCCTGTTAGGCGGAACACAAAATTTCCCAGCAGCGCCTCTGTTCTGTGTTCCGCCTATCACGGACGTCTTCTCATCTCGTCCGAGGATGAGAAGGCATCTGTGATAGGAGGAACACAGAACAGAGGCGCTGCTGGGAAGATTTGTGTTCCACCTATCACAGAACACTCTGAGGAGAAGGAGCGTCTTTTAAATCATTGACGCTCTCGCAGCACGGAGACCGTACCCGGCGTATAAGACGACCCCCAACTTTGGATGCATTTTTTTGCATCCAGAAAGTCGTCTCATACGCCGAAAAATATGGTATTTTATGGTGGCATATTAAAGTGACAATGGTCATGGGGCCATGGGGAGGGACCAATTTTATTCATTGGCATGTGCTGTTTGTTCATATGTGAAAAGGGAGTAACTGCTCCAGGTGCTTTGGTGATCAACCTCCACTGTGAGACCAAGGGTGCTGGCAATGCGTATAGCAAAGAACGAAGAAATATTTGGACAGCCGCACTCCAGGAAAAATTCCTTTAGTTGCCTTTTATTGGTAAAATAGGATAAAAAACACTACAAGCCACAGCAAGAAAATGGGACACGCGTCTGACGCGTTTCGCACTAGTACTTAGTCAAAGCTCATATGTGAACCCAGCCTAAAGCCAAACTTCACCCTAAGACCCCTTTTACACCAGCAGACCAATCGAGTTCAGGTGGACCCGATTGGACCACCCGTTGTTCTCTATGGGGTGGCCGATGTCAGCGGACGTGTGTCCGCTGGCACCCACCGGAATCCGATCCAATCTGGCCTGCTAAAAACAGACAGATGGGGATACAGTTGGCATTCATCCAGCGGTTCGGATGGAAATGAACAGGCAGTCCTTTTCCATCCGATCGCCCCATAGAGAACAATGGGCTGTGTCCGTGTGAGCTCTGCATAGCGAAGCGGACATGGACCTGTCATCCACCTGATCAGCAGGGGTTCAGCAGAGTGAATATCTGCTTGGATGGATTCCACCCCGTGTGGTAGCTGCTGACTGGAGCTCCTCTTTATAGGGGTTCTTAAATCAAAAGAACCAAATGGTCTGGCCAGATGTTGGGGTTTTAAAAAAATGACAGTCTATGAATACTATGGTCCCATAATTACAGTTTATAGTCTATTGTAGTCGGAGTCTTCACCGAGGAATACGACATCCTAACTACCCAGGCCTGAGGTGTGCCATTGGCCTTGCCGACAGTACGCCTATAAGTGGGCATACCCCGAAGTGATAGTGAAGTGAAGAAATAATGATGAAAAAAGACAAAATTGAAAAAAGGGGGAACGGGTGGGTGGGTACCCAGAAATCCCACCGACGCCGGAGATTAGAGGGGAGGAGGGATAAATAGCCCTCTGACTCCTCCTACAAACACAGGCTAACCTGCGGCTAGCCTTAACACTTGTAGTCAGAGTCTTCACCGAGGAATACGACATCCTACCCAGGCCTGAGGTGTGCCATTGGCCTTGCCGACAGTACGCCTATAAGTGGGCAAAAAGACCCGGAAGTAGGTGTGATGAAAAGTGGAAGGGCATGAACCATCTGTCCGGTAGGGAAGCATGCCCGGACAGTCTCAAAGAACGACTAGCATCCGTGACTACAGCAGAAACCAGCGTACTAAGAACCGATGATTAGAAGGAACCCCCCCATCCGTTGGCACTACACAACTGCCCGGAAACCAAACGACCGTCCCATGACTGATAGACTAAGCCTCCCTCCTGAAAGCACAGACATGGGCACGAATGCTGATGGGCGAGAAGATACGTGGGGGAACCTGAGGAGCCCTGTGAAATGCAAACATCATCCAATAGGACGCAAGACCAGTAGCCCTGTCAAACACCCACAACCCCTGGCCTAACTATCTATACCTGGTAAGGGGACGTGAGAGGGAGAGATGCCAAAAAGGACAAACTGATAGGAGGGAAGGGGTATGAGAGCCGGCTACCCGAAAGAGGAGTAGCTGATGTTGACGGACGAGGCCAACACGCAGTAGCGATATGCAACGATACACAGACAGAACCAGACATGGCATGACACAAACTACCCAAGTGACTGTGACCCCCCACCTAGGAACAGGCTGGGAATTGGACAAGGAAACCTGGACTGACAGACCTGCCCCGACGATCCGGCAACCTATGAACAAGAGAACAGCCCAGACCCCTACCATGAGCAGAGAAGAAGTGACGACTTCATGACCGAGAACCCTGATAAAATTATCCTTGCAGGAAAGACCAGAACACGCTCCATGCTGGTATGTGAAGTAACTGGGATGGAATTGGACACAACCTGAAACGTACCGCCTACCCTGCTGTGGCCGGAAAAGGAAACCCCTTGTTGACTTACCGCTCTGCTAAGTCAAGTACGGACCAACCCGAGTGACGGAGTACTACCATGCTCTGAACCCCCACGTGGAGCAGCCAGGATGTACCAAAATGTGTCATCCCCGAACGTGCGGCACGCCCAACCCTAGGAAAACGGGAAGAAAAGACAACAGACAACAAAACATGAGACACCCCCCCCCTTTCTGTACCTGCCTGGGCCAAAGACGTGAGCAGAAATGACCAGACCTCAGCGCGTGCATGAACCTGACAGATCCCACCCAAGTCTATGTGATAAGTGTAAGCAGTAAGTGAGCCCGAGTAACCTGCCGCGCAGAGACAGGTAATTAAAAACGAAACACTCAGGGCCGATGTACCCACAGACCGTGGTGGGTAGATGTATAGGCGTAAGAATGAACGTGCACGTATGACGTATGGTATACAGGCGAGAGGATTGTGGTCAACAATCATTTAAAAACGAAACCTCAGCCCGTATGGATCTGTAGACGTGACAGATCCTGAGATGCGCACCCTGGCTAACTATACCCGGAAGAATGGTATGACAAGACAAAGAAAAACACATGAAGCTACAAGGCTGTTCGTGTGCCATGACTGCATAGCACCGACAAGCTATGTGACCGAACCACGCTGGAGTAGAACCCCAAAAAGAAACACAAGCCCCTCTCTGCCTACCCAAGCATGACGACATGCAGTTGCCTGGAGGGACCCTAGCATGTGAATGAACCTGACGACCCCCCGGTGAATAACTGGTGAGCACAAGTGACCTGCTGCGCAACCGAACACTGAGGACCCGTGTACCCACAGACCGTGGTGGGTAGTCCTGCAGGTGAAATGAAACGTAATGCATGGTAAGACGTGACGTGACAGGCGAGAAGATTGGGGTCAACCATCATCTCTAAAATGATAACCTCAGCACGAAAGGACCTGTAGACGTGACAGATCCCGAGACGTGAGCCCTAGCCAGCTGGACCAGGAAGCAAACCTACGAAATATGATAAGACATGAAAATGGACGAAGATGAACCGGCTACCGGTAAGGGCTGAATCTGCGTGACACTGACGCCATGACAGAAACACGCCATGACCTGAGCTGCTGTGACAGAAATACTAATGACAGAGCAGCGATAGCAAATCGTGCTACGACAGAACATGCCATGACAGAAACATGACGCTGACAGAACACACTACGACAGGAAACATGATACAGACAGCCCGATACGACAAAAAACACGCTGCTGACAGAACTGCTATGACAGAAAAATACTACTGACAGAACTGCTATGACAGAAACATACTACTGACAGAACCGCTATGACAGAAACATACTGCTGACAGAACCGCTAAGACAGAAAACATACTGCTGACCGAACCGCTAAGGCCCCATACTCACGAGCAAACATGTCTGCTGAAACTGGCCCGCAGGCCAGTTTCAGCAGACATGTTTGGTCGTGTGTGGGCGCGAGCGGGCCGAATTCCAGCAAACATTTGCCCGCCGGGCCTTTTCCCAGCAGACAAATATTCCTGGACTTGTTTTAAAACAGCCCGCTGGAATTCAGCCCGCTCGGACATGTACGGTCGTCAGTACAGACCTACCGTACATGTCCAGGCGCCCGCCGTCCCTCGCATGCGTCGAATGACTTCGACGCATGCGTGGAAGCATTTTAAAGGCGGGCCGCCCACGTCGCCGCGTCATTGTCGCGGCGACACCGCGTCATCGACGCGGCGACACCGCGGACACGCCCCGCATGTCTGGCAGACATGTATGGTGAAAACGGTCCGACGGACAGTACAAGCTATGACAGAAAACATGCTGCTGACAGAACTGCTAAGACAGAAACCTACTGCTGACATTACCGCTAAGACAGAAACCTACTGCTGACATTACCGCTAAGACAGAAACATACTGCTGACAGAACCGCTATAACAGTACACGCTATGACGGGAAACATGCTGCTGACAGAACCGCTAAGACAGAACATACTGCTGACAGAACCGCTACGACCGAAACATACTTCTGACAGAACCGCTATAACAGTACACGCTATGACGGGAAACATGCTGCTGACAGAACCGCTAAGACAGAACATACTGCTGACAGAACCGCTACGACCGAAACATACTTCTGACAGAACCGCTATAACAGTACACGCTATGACAGGAAACATGCTGCTGACAGAACTGCTATGACAGAAACTGCTATGACAGAACACGCTAGTGACAGAAACTGCTATGACAGAACACGCTAGTGACAGAAACTGCTATGACAGAACACGCTAGTGACAGAAACTGCTATGACAGAACACGCTAGTGACAGAAACTGCTATGACAGAACACGCTAGTGACAGAAACTGCTATGACAGAACACGCTAGTGACAGAAACTGCTATGACAGAACACGCTAGTGACAGAAACTGCTATGACAGAACACGCTGGTGACAGAAACTGCTATGACAGAACACGCTGGTGACAGAAACTGCTATGACAGAACACGCTGGTGACAGAAACTGCTACGACAGAACACGCTGGTGACAGAAACTGCTATGACAGAACACGCTGGTGACAGAAACTGCTACGACAGAAACGTTGTGATAGTACACGCTATGACAGAAACACGCTGTAGACCGAATCGCTATGACAAAACATGCTACCAACCACCGCCATGACATGAACAATGTGAGGCAAGAATCATGTGATGACCCCCCCCCCCCTGCTGGACTACACCCCCCTCCCCTTGAACTGTGACCCCCAAGGAAGCCTGACTAACACGCCAGACCCTGCCGGCTTGGCCCCCGGCTCATAGCTATGCCAGGGCACATCAAGCAACATGTGCCTTGCAAACAGTGCTTATAGTTGTATCCCCTGCAAGACCGACATGGTGACAGACAGCATGGGAAGGAGAAAGTGGATGAATGGAGCAGCATTCCCCCCCCTAAGCTGTGAACGGCAGGCCACCCCCTATGGCTGCTCCACTGACAGCACGATCCATCGGATTCATGAGTAATCCACCAACCGGACTGACTGTGTGTGCACCCCCTTCCCCCGGCGCGAGCACCAGGAGAAGCGGGCGGCCTCCTCAATGCTGCCAGATTGAGCCCAGGCAGCGGGGGTGGGTGACTGGCCCCCCCTCCCCCAGCGTGAGGAATGTCCAGCAACGTGGTGGATGGTCTGGCGAGAGCTCGAACAGGTGGCGGCCTCCATGGAGCCATACACCACGCGGACGCCACCGTGAGTGTCCGTAGTAGTGGGAGGACAAAGGCCCCCCCTTCACCGTGCATGTCCAGTGGAGCAGGAGGGTGGATGGAGGGGCCCCCCACTGATGCTGCATGACGGCTGGTGTGGGGAGAAGCAGGCTGGCAGCCTCCGTGATGCAAGATGGAGCCGTTACCATGAAGATGGCCCCCCTCCCGTGGAATGCACCCCCCACCCCGCGAGCATCAGGAGAAGATAGAGGGGAGGGCGCTCAGCTGACGGAGGAGGATGGGGAGCTGACGGCACAACTGACCCCCAAGTTACCCCTGACTGAGGGGAGCACAACGGGTGGGTGGCAGCAGGCCCCCCAACCCTGGAGCATGGCAGAACCCCCCAGTAATACCACCTGTATGGTCGCGATCCCCCGTGGGGGATCGGAACCACGATGAGACACCTGCTGCCACTGCTCTGCCCGAACCGGAAGTGACGCGCGTACCCAGAAATCCCACCGACGCCGGAGATTAGAGGGGAGGAGGGATAAATAGCCCTCTGACTCCTCCTACAAACACAGGCTAACCTGCGGCTAGCCTTAACACTTATTATATCCCAAGTGATAAAACTTTTATATCTTTCCAGGATTTTTAGCATTCGCTTGTGTTTGCCCAGTAGCTTGCAAGAGTAGCAAATTTGTTTTATGATCCGATGTTTGACTCAGTGTAAAGCTATGTGAAATATTGCATAACTAGGCTGTTCCACTGATTTGGGTGTGATTGGGTCACATCACCAGAGGACATTGTGTATATGACAACCAGTGTGTTTATTAAATAACTGATGTTCTATTTGCTGTACTTTATTCTTTCTGCATCAGATGTTATTATATAACAGCTACTGTATTTTATTGAACTATTGATATTTATACAGCAGAACAGGCGACACTGGCTGCCATAATAAAATAGAAAATTGAAAACTCAATACCAATGTACTTCCTTCTCTTACACTGCCATTGGCCCCCTTTTTTTTTTTTTTTTTAACAGTAGGGATCTACTATTGGTCTTTACTAAGGAAATGTATAACTCTACTACATTTAACATTGTTTGCGTACAGGTATCATGTGAAAAACGGTGCACATACCTTTTGCAGAAAATAATTCTATACTTTTTTTTTTTTTTAAACCTTTTTCATAGTCCTGACAAATATATTTAACCACCTCAATAACGGGCGTTGTCACCCCTTTCCTACCCAGGCCAATTTTCAGCTCTTGAGCGCTGTTGCATTTTGAATGATAATTGTGCCGTCATGCAACATTGTACCCAAACAACATTTTTATCCTCTTTGTTCGCACAAATAGAGCTTTCTTTTGGTGGTATTTAGGGTTGTCCTGATACCACTTTAAGACACAAAGTACCGATACTTTTTTTTTTTTTTTTTTTTAATCTCATGTGACAGTCAGTGGCACATGTCAGTATTTTTTTTTTTTTACAATGTTTTATTTTTTTAAGGGCGTGGGGGGAATAGAGTGTGTGTGTGTGTGTGTGTGTGTGTTTTTTTTCTTATTTTTTACAATTTTTTTTATTACTTATTGCAATTCTTCTTCTTTTTTTTTTTATCAGCCCTATTGGGGGGCTTTGGTGAGATACCAGGGGTCTTAACAGACCTCTGACATCTCCCCTTTGAGACAGGGAAAGGGACACGGATTCCCCAGTCCCTTTCCCAGCAGCCTCGGCTGCGCTGAAAATGAATGGAGAGAAGACAGCGGCTCCTCTTTATTCATAAACTGAAACATTGTAAACACAGTTTACAATGTTTCAGTTATGTGAATGGACATAGTCAGTGATCACTGACTCTGTACATGCGGAAAAGGTGGGGTCCAGATTTACTGGCACCTACCTTCACTCTCGATCCTGACAGATCGAGGCGGACAGCAGCACGGAAGGGGAGAAGAGAGGGGGGACAGCAGCACGGAGCAGAATAGAGGGGGACACGAAGCAGCAAGGAGGGGGGCACCAGCAGAGCAGCAGAACGGAGGGGAACTGGAGGAGGATACGGGGAAAGTCAGCGGTGATCGTGTGTGGGAGAGTTACAAGCACTGCTGATTTCACTAAAGCAGCTGAAAGCCGGACTTGAAACCTATACAGGGTGATCAGTGCTTGTAACTCTCCCACCGCACTGATCACCCTGACTGCCCAGGTTTCAGGTGAAGCATCTCGGGGCAAGTACTCGGGGCAAATGCTCGGTATTGGACAACCCTAGTGGTATTTAATCACCACCAGGGTTTTTTTTTTTTTCTAAATAAATGAAAAAAGACTGGCATCTTTGAAAAAAAAAAAACATATTTTTCTTTGTTTCTGTTTATCAAATGTTGAAAAATAATAATTTGTTCTTCATAAATTTAGGCCAAAATTTATTCTGCTTCATCTTTTTGATGAAAATAACCCAAATCCGTGTATATTATTTAGTCTGTAGCAAAGTCCACAAACCATGGTGTGCACATATATATATATATATATATATATATATATATATATATATATATATAATCTGAAAATGTATCAATACTGATGACCCATCTCATTTCTTGAGGCCCGAAATTGACAGGACAGTAGAAATAACCCCCCAAATGACCCTTTTTTGGAAAATAGACAGTCCAAGGTATTTAGTAATAGGCATGGTGAGTTGGTGTGTGTTTTTGTTTGTTTTTGTTTTCAGATGTACATTTTTTTTTTGTTGTCAGAAAATAAATTTTTGAAAATTAAATAATGGTAAAAATATATATATATAATATAATCTTTGTTTACATACTGTCACCAGTACAGCATCATTCTAGAACTGGTGTGGCGCTGTCCAGGGACACTGACTGCTGTGACCAGAGCAATATAATGTTACTATAGTAACATTATACTAATCTCGGGAAGTGATCAGGATTATTTTTTTTCTTATTACGTCCACCTGGATCGACAAAAGTCCTACCCAGCGGGAACTGGTTAATAACATTTTGAAAGAATGGAATCTATTAAAGCCGGTTCACACAGTGTGTTCCTGTATGATTCGCATGCAGTTCTAGTGACAATGAGTCAGGGATCTTCTCCCCGAATTCGCTGTCACAATTTAAAAACAAAATGTGGCCTCCAACGCTCTGCCCACCATTGCGCATCATTTAATTCAAGAGTTTTGTGAATTGAACCAACTACAAGTACCTTTTTGTGGTTGTTGGCTTGTAGTTCTTAATGAACAGCCAGGGCACTGTTGAGCACTCCAAGTAGTTCATTGATTCTTCCTGTCATTGTGTAACTGCCCACTGGAACGAGCACACAGCTTACACAAACAGCCTGCAGGAGTCCTGCATTGCACCCATGATCTGCTGATTGTAGGTGCAATACTTTGCAGGCTCCTAGTATAAAAAAAATTGTAATAATAAATGCTAATTTTTATTTTACCTGCAGAAAGATGACACTGTACACATAAAGTATGTGCTTTCTGTTTTCACTCCACAAATAGTATATTAATTTCTACTCTAAAACACATTCAATAAAAAAAATCGAATTTCTTCATCAATTTAGGCCAATATGTATTCTGCTACATATTTTTGGTAAAAAAATCCCAATATGCATATATTTATTGATTTTGCGCAAAAGTTAAAGCGTCTACAAACCATGGGATATTTTTTTTTTTTTTACCAGTAATGGTGGCGATCAGGGACTTGTTAGCGATATTATGGCGGACAAATCAGACACCTAACTGATGCCTTGGACACTGTTTTGGGGGCTGGGATTGATCCGCGGATCAGTTCCAGCAGATAGATCCGGTCGTGTGTACGGCCTAGCGGACATTTCCCAGCGGATAAAAATCCAGCCGACGGATTCCCAGCGGATAAAAATTTCTTAGCATGCTAAGAAATCTATCCGCTGCAATCCAGTCCAGTGGACTGATCCGGTCGTCTGTACAGACTCACCGGATCAGTCCGTCCGCTCCCATCCCTCGCATGCGTCGTAATGATTCGACGCATGCGTGGAAGTATTTACCTTCCAGGGTCGCGCACGTCGTCGCGGTGCGGCATGTCACCGCGGATGTATTCCGCTGGGATTTTGATCTGATGGTGTGTACAGCCATCAGATCAAAATCCGCCAGAGGATTTATCAGCTGGAAACGGTCCGGCGGACCGTTTCCAGCGGAAATCCTCTCGTGTGTACAAGGCCTGACACTATTACAGCGATCAGTGCTAAAAATAAGCACTGTCACTGTACTAATGACACAGACAGGGAAAATGTTAACGTCAGGGGCGAACAAAGGGTTAACTATGTGCATTGCTAATGTTTAAATGTAGCGAGGGGGAGGTGCTTTTAGTAGTGGAAGACATGGATCAGTGTTTCTGCTTTACCGGAGCCGTGCTTTCTGTACTGACAGAATGACAATCTGCCTTGTTTACATAGGCAGACTGCCATTCTGTCAGTGTACCAAATGATCAACGGGTGACAGTGGACATCAGGACCCGCTGATTATTTTCATATATATATATATATATATATATATATATATATATATATATATATATATATAATTCTGCGCGCCTGCCCTGTAGTAGTAAATCTGCAACGGGGCAGTCGGCAAGTGCTTAATGATGATTCATTAGTGATTACAATTTTTTAATTGCCTGTGTAGCTTCAAGCCTAATGCAGTATTGTTTGAAGTCTATATAAATGGATTTGAAAGTGTACACTTTGTGTTAATATGCAACAGGCCTCTGCAGTAGTCAGGAGGGTTGTATTCCTTGAATACTGTATGTTTATATTGCAAATGTACCTACCGCCTCTGTGCTCAAAAGAACCGTGGCCTTTGTTATACTAAATAAAATTACATTTGAAAAGAAAGACAAAGCCCTAGGCCTACAATAACTGTAGTGCTAACAAATATTGTTGTGTATTGAAACAGTTGGACCAGGCTGGCTTTGTGCCGGATTATTCGATGAAAAATGTCACCAAATCATTTTTTTTTTTTCCAGGAGTTTATAACTTCGAATTCTTCTTTCCCTAACAGCACGCTGCCTGAGGAATTCGATAGGTTGATGAATGGTTAACCAAGTTGTTTTCTTTTTTATGGTCCGGATGAATGATTAGTCCAGCTCCCAGCCTTTGCAGAAGGATTTGTGCATTCTTGGCATAGCCTAGTGGTATGTGTACTTGTTGACTACAGGTTTTGTTTGCTGGGGGTAGAAAATTCTATCCTCTGTTTTTCTTTTAGCAAATGTAAGTAGGCTTGTCAGTTTTGTCGTCCTGTTACTGCTCGCCATGGAAATTCATTTTCATTACTAGCAAAGGATACAACAGGAATATAGTAGACAAAGGCATGTATGCTACTTTGGCCTTGTTTCATAGGGTGACTGCTATTTACAAAGCTTTTCTTAGCATAATAACCTGTGCTGTTTTAATTGTAAAGTACGTGTAAAATGGCACTACAATATGCAGTTCCTTAAATAGACATTCCGTTTTGGCAATCTATGCAAACTACCTTTTATTGCATTTGTCAGTATTCAAGTGCAAACTTCAGATAGACTATTCTAGTTGCTTATATTCTGTACCTTACAGTCCAACGTCAAACCAATTCCAATTAAGCCTTTTCACACCTGAACGATTTGTTGGACGCTTTGTGAAGCACAAGAACATTTATAATAAAGATTCCCATTATAGTCAGTGGTGCCCATTCACATCTGAAGGCTGTTCTGCCACTTGTACAAAAAATTGTGAGTTTTTATTTGGGCAGAATTGCATGTTTTTGGCCCCACAGGCAAGGGGAGAGCCTGAAAACTTGCGACATTTTTCTTTTTTGTGCATTTTGTGCCCAACAAATGGTCTTTTCCACCCATTCTCACTTATATTATCTTCATATAGTGCTTTGAAAAAGTATTCACATCTTTTAAAATGTAAATGTATTTTATTGGGATTTAATGTGATAGACCAGTGGTCTCCAAACTATGGCCCAGGTGCTGAATGCGGCCCTTTGCTTGTTTTTATCCGGCCCTTGGGGCAGTATTTTTTTTTTCAATGTGGCCCAATAATACCAATGAAGGGGTACCATTCCTTCCAATGACACCAATAATGAGAGATCATTCCTCCCCCAATGACACCAACAATGGGGCACAGTCCCCCCCCCCCAATGATCTCAACAACGGGGAACTATTGCTCTCACTGACACCAAAAATGGGACATCGTTTACACCAACTGATGCTGGGACAATTTCTACTCATGATGTCCACAGTCCGGCCCCTGTAAAGTCTGAAGGACAGTAAACTGGCCCTTTTGTTTAGAAAGTTTGGAGACCTCTGTGATAGACCAACACAAAGTGGCACATAATTACTCTGATACCCCTAACTAAAATCAAGTGGAACCAATTCCCTTCAGAAGAAGGTGCTCTGGTTAGAAGAGATCAAAATTTTACTTTTTGGCCTAGAAGCAAAACGCTATGTGTGGTGGAAAACTAACACATCACTCTGAACACACCATCCACACCGTGAAACATGGTGGTGGCAGTATCATGTTGTGGGATGGCTTTTCTTGAACAGGGACATGAAAGCTGTTCAGAGTTGATGGAAAGATGAATAGAGCCAAATACAGAGCAATCTTAGAAGAAAATATCAGAAGAGAGTCTGCAAAAGACTTGAGACTGGGGTCGAGGTTCACCTTTCAGCAGGACAATGACCCTAAACATACAGCCAGAGCTACAATATCTGTGGCAAAACTTAAATTTGCTGTTCAGACGCTCTCCATCCATCCAATCTGACAGAGCTTGAGCTATTTTGCAAAGAATGGGCAAAAAATGTCACTGTCTACAGCCATGGCCAAAAGTTTTGAGAATGACACAAATACAAATTTTCACAAAGTCTGCTGCCTCTGTTTTTGAGATGGGAAATTGCATATACTCCAGAATGTTATGAAGAGTGATCAGACGAATTGCAATTAATTGCAAAGTTCCTCTTTGCCATGAAAATTAACTTAATCCCATAAAAAAAAATTCCACTGCATTTGTGAAGAAGGCTTCAGGGTGCCCAAGAAAGTCCAGCAAGCGCCAGGACCGTCTCCTAAAAAGGATTCAGCTGCGGGATCGGAGTGCCACCAGTGCAAAGCTTGCTCAGGAAGGGCAGCAGGCAGGTGTGAGTGCATTGGCACGCACAGTGAGGCGAAGACTTTTGGAAGATGGCCTGGTGTCAAGAACTTCTCTCCAAAAAAAACATCAGAGACAGATTGATCTTCTGCAGAAAATATGGTGAATGGACTGCTGAGGACTGGGGCAAAGTCATATTCTCCGATGAAGCCTCATTCCGATTGTTTGGGGCATCAGGAAAAAGGCTTGTCCGGAGAAGAAAAGGTGAGCGCTACCATCAGTCCTGTGTCATGCCAACAGTGAAGCATCCTGAGACCATTCATGTGTGGGGTTGCTTCTCATCCAAGGGAGTCGGCTCACTCACAATTTGCCCAAAAACACAGCCATGAATAAAGAATGGTACCAAAACACCCTCCAACAGCAACTTCTTCCAACAATCCAACAACCGTTTGGTGAAGAACAATGCATTTTCCAGCATGATGGAGCACCGTGCCATAAGGCAAAAGTGATAACTAAGTGGCTCGGGGACCAAAACGTTGACATTTTGAGTCCATGGCCTGGAAACTCCCCAGATCTTAATCCCATTGAGAACTTGTGGTCAATCCTCAAGAGGCGGGTGGACAAACAAAAACCCACTAATTCTCACAAACTCCAAGAAGTGATTATGAAAGAATGGGTTGCTATCAGTCAGGAATTGGCCCAGAAGTTGATTGAGAGCATGCCCAGTCGAATTGCAGAGGTCCTGAAAAAGAAGGGCCAACACTGCAAATACTGACTCTTTGCATAAATGGCATGTAATTGTCGATAAAAGCCCTTGAAATGTATGAAGTGCGTGTAATTATATTTCACTACATCACAGAAACAACTGAAACAAAGATCTAAAAGCAGTTTAGCAGCAAACTTTGTGAAAACGAATATTTGTGTCATTCTCAAAACTTTTGGCCACAACTGTAGATGTGCAAAGCTGGCAGAGACATACCCAAAAAGACGTTCAGCTGTAACTGCAGCAATAGGTGGTTCTAAAAAGTATTGACTCTGGGGGGGGCACTGAATACAAATGCACACCAAACTTTTTCACATATTTATTTGTAAAAAAAAATGATAAATCATTTAAAATTTTCCTTTCACTTCACAATTATGTGCCACTTTGTGTTGGTCTATCACATAAAATCCCAATAAAATATCTTTTACGTTTTTGGTTGCAACATGACAAAATGTGGGAAATTTCAAGGGGGTATGAATACTCTTTCAAGGCACCGTATCTGTCCATTTGAGGGCATTGTGCTATGTTTATTCAAACATATTTATTTATTTTGAGAAGCTGAGGATGTATGAAAGTCAAAAATTTTAATACGTGAGAAATTATATATAATCTCTATTCTATGCTAATCCACAATGTTGCTATATTATAAAATATCAAGTGGATTTCTATGCGCATGCGTGGTTGTTTGCGCGTGAGTATATGTGACGTCTCTACACACTGCATGTGCACGCTGCGGATCTGTTGGCCATTTTAAGCCTGTATTTAATGCATGCCAAATGATGCCTAACCTTTTGCAACCGGAAGCACTGGTGAAACCAGTCAGGGTGGCATTGGGTTCCACATGCCTCTTGCCTTTCTCTGTCTTAAATCGGACAATGGTGGACCACTGGTGAAGGAGCCAATCTTGGAGATCTGCAGTTTCTGCTTGAAGTGGCTTGTGGTACATTTATACTGGGACACGTTCTCTATACTTTTTATGAGTGGCTCTGGTGCAATATATTTATTGGATGAAACTCTTCCATCTGTATAATAGTTTCCAGCTACTGATACAAGTGGAACATATATTGTATTATATTATCATTGCTAGTTTACCTGAAGAATCATATTAAATGACTTTTTGCACAGCCCTTCTGCTCTTAGTAGAGCTGGGCGATTTTCTCCCCAAAAAAATCTGCGATTTAAAAAAAAAACAAAAAAACTCAATTCACAATTCGAAATAAAGGTTTTTTTTGATGGACACCGCGCCGGTCCTGAGGAGCTGCGGGCATGAATCTTCTTTTTTTTTTTTTTTAGTCAAGGCTTCGGCCTAGTCTGAGGCGTCCGGCCTCGCGGACTAGGCCGAAGCTGTGGCCTCGCCTAAAAACTCCTGCCCACAGCTCCTCAGGACCGTCACGGTGTCGGCGCCGATCCTGGTGAAAAAAAAAATTATTTGCTGAAAATCTAAATCGATTTGACCTTGCAACTCGATTCAAATCGATTTTTTTTTCCCCAGCCCTAGCTCTTGGCCAATATTACATTATCCAGGATCCGTTTTTACACAATTTACAAGTTTTAGAATGTCAAATATTTGTGCAATATTGACAGGGTGGTTTGAGGTCTAGGATTGATTTTTAGAATTATCTATGTGTTGCATGTACAATAAAGTTGTTGTTTTTTTTTATGATGCATTGGTCTAAATTTTTGGGAAAAGTTTTTGTATAGAGACCCAGTTCTGTGCTTGGTCTTGAGCTCATAACTAGTTTCTCTATTTTTTATTTTATTTTATATGAATACTTGCTGGGGGATCCCAACCATACTAGATTTGCATGATGGGCCATGTCTTGGAGCCAATTGATTTTGGGACCTGGAGGGAGTTTTTCTACATTTTTTGAGTTTCTTCCACCTATAGCAGGGATATGCAATTAGCGGACCTCCAGCTGTTGCCAAACTACAAGTCCCATGAGGCATAGCGAGACTCTGACAGCATTAAGCATGACACCCAGAGGCAGAGGCATGATGGTACTTGTAGTTTGGCAACAGCTGGAGGTCTGCTAATTGCTTATCCCTGACCTATAGCAACCTCCGGTCTGTAAACAAAATGGAGTCTACAGAAGACTTTTACCCACCAGGACTGACGAGAACCTCTATAACCCCAGTGATGCCCATTACAAGAACCGTAGAAAGCAATAGAGGGGATTGGGAAGAGATTGACATGATCTGCATGGCTCAAGAGCTCTGACAGTGAAAGACACTACAACACCACATAGAAAAATCACAAAGTAAATACAAGGATGACGACATATGCTTTCAAAGGTGAAACTGTTTTGTAAATGCCATAACAAGAATGTCTGACGCTTAAAAACACATAGAAAAATACATGATTGCATGTAAAAAATAAAGCTTAAAAATTGCTTGAAAATGCTCATGTTCAAGCGTGAAGCCTACGCAAAGAAGATGTAAAGAACATTGTAGTGTGGTTAGGCCTCCGTTAGCCATAGTGTTTTTCCAAAATTCATAAGACTCCAATATTCTGAATTGGTTCATCTGTCACCAGAGAACTGGAGGTGGCAGGGACAGCTACACTAATGACGTCACCAAATCATGCCCAGCAGAGTTGTCTTCAGGTGTAATTTTCCCATTATTCCTTCACAGAACATTTCTAAG